>NC_053390.1:814531985-814614662 GCF_905171765.1 Bufo bufo
CGACCTTCATTCCATGTGGGGTCTATGACCTCATCGTCCCCGCATCGTCTTCACCAGTCTTGATCCTGACCTCCTGTTCAGTCTGCACACTGCAGAAAGACGCAGCAGTTGTCACCTGTGTTTCGTCATCATCAGAGAATGCTGAGGTGGTATTCCCATGTCCTCAAATCAGGAAACATAAGTGGTTGTGCGTTAGTGATTCTATCTCTTCCACCCCTGGCGAAGGGCTAGGTGGATGCCCTTGGGAAACCTGCCCGCAGCAGTCTTCAAAACAGCATAAGAGACTGCTGCATAACTTGAGGCTCAGACAGTTTCCCTGATATGCATGGGGGTGATGTGACAGACTGATGGGCCTGGTTTTCAGGCGCCATCTGTGCGCTTTCTGCAGAAGACTGGGTGGGAGATAATGTAGAACGTGCTGGATGCACTGTCGGCCACCCAATTGACTAATGCCTGTACCTGCTCAGGCCTTACCATCCTTAGAACGGCATTGGGCCCACCAAATATGGCTGTAAATTTCTGGCGGCTACTGGGACCTGAGGTAGTTGGTACACTAGGACGTGTGGCTGTGCAGAACGTCCACGTCCTCTCTCAGCACCAGAGGGTCCACTAACACACCACGACCATGTCCGCGTCCGCATAGCGTCCCTTACTAGATGTTTTCCTCATTGTTACCGTTCACCACAATAAGAAAAATATTATTCGGGCCAATGTATTGAATTAAAATTCAGGCCTTTTTTACAGACACCTAACACTATCTGGCTATCTATTTAGTACCGTATTACACTAATACAGGCACAGCAGTAATGACAGATTTGGTTGAATATAAATGTGAGGCCTATTTTTTAGCGCTGGGTGACAGGTATACGTTTAATCACAGAATTAGACTTGGATCTGCACTGTAGGTGTGTGTTAAGTTTTTCAGAATGACCCTATCAGCCACCTTGAATCTAATATACCCTTTTAGGGATAGATGTAAAGTAGGCCTGATACAGCAGAAACCACTAATTTTGAGAATTGCAATTTGGAAATTGTTTTTCAACCCAGTACAAAAACTGTGCTTTGACGGTCACAAACAATAACTTGACCAGCTAAAACAGTACAGATTTGGTTGAATATAAATGTGAGGCCTATTTTTTAGGCGCTGGGTGCCATGCTCAACTTGCCCCTGATGTAGTATATGTCCTATGTCCAAAAATAAACACACTATTGATGGTTAAATCACTTGATGAAGCTTGACCCTGATGTAGGATATAGCAAAAAATAACCACACTATTGATGGTTAATGTACTTGGTGGTAGCTTGTGCTTGCGCACCACAAGCCACAAAATGGCCGCCGATACCCCAGAAAAAAGTGATATAAAAACGCTCTGGGCAGCCTAAAAACACTGAGCAATTGAATTATCAGCACTTCAATGATCCACAGCTGTAGATCGATCACAGAATGAAGTCTTTTGGAGGAGTTAATCACTGCCTAATCTCGCCCTAACGTCGCAGCTGCAACCTCTCCCTATGCTTGTATCAGCAGAGTGACGTGCAGCGCTACGTGACCCAAGCTTATTAGAGGCTGGGTCACATGCTGCACTGGCCAATCACAGCCATGCCAATAGTAGGCAAGGCTGTGATGGTCTTGGGGCAAGTAGTATGACGCTTGTTGATTGGCTGCTTTGCAGCCTTTCAAAAAGCGCCAAGAAAGCGCCGAACACTGAACCCGAACCCGGACTTTTATGAAAATGTTCGGGTTCGGGTCCGTGTCACGGACACCCCAAAATTCGGTACGAACCCGAACTATACAGTTCGGGTTCGCTCATCCCTATTCATTTCCCTTTCCACATTTGTTTGCAGGGGATTTAACTCATTTTGCTGCCTTTTGCAGCCTCTAGCCCTTTCCTGGGCTGTTTTACAGCCTTTTTAGTGCCGGAAAGTTTGACTTAAATGGGGTTCGGGACGAAGTTCGGGTCGGTTCGGATCCTGAACCCGAACATTTCCGGGAAGTTCGGACCGAACTTCTCGAACCCGAACATCCAGGTCTTCGCTCAACTTTACTCAACATAAAGTAAGAAGTTTATTATATTCAGTACCTGAATGCTAGAGTGTGGACATAGAATAGAAAGACATAGAAAGAAGGAAAATTCCTCACAGTACAATTTTCAAGCCTTTTATAGGAATTGCAGTGGATATTACTGGGATTATCACCATTGCCTTACAAATGAACTGTATTGGCTACCTGAAGAAAAGTGATTTAGTAAGTTCTGTTGTTTACTACATTTGACTCCTCATCCTTTCCTCCAACTTCATTTGCACCTAACGGTGCTGGCGTCACGAATAGTGATGGACGAACATCTGCCAGGACGGTTCGGGAACGCGATCAAATTTTTGTGAACCGCAATTTTGTGGCGGGTCTCATTCATTTTAATAGCAGGCGAACCTGAAAAATCTTCAGCTCATATTTGCAGCCAATAAATAATTACTAGAAGTGCACAATAGTCCCACAACATGGACAGTGACATACCAGATGTATTATTCAAATTTGCGATCTCCATTCATTATTTTTTTCAATGCGAAATATTGGCAATATAATTTTCCCGTACGTCCATACGCAAATGCACTATACAGTACCCAAATGCACTATAAAGAAAGTATATTGGTATTTAACACCCCGCTTCAATCAGTTTTTTTGGGGGACGACTGGTATATCACACCAGTAGAAATTTTTTGTTCCAATAACGCTTGTCCCTCTATATACCTGCCACACAATACAAATGTACTATAATATACTTTCTAACATAGAAAGTATTATATCATTGTACAAGGAAGGCAATCATTGAATATACATAAAGATAAAACGTAACCTTTAATAATGTTATATGAGGGTCCATTCACACGTCCGTAAGTGTTTTGCGGAACCGCAAAACACGGACACCAGCAATGTGCATTCCGCAATTTGTGGACGCACATCGCTGGCACTATAATAGAAAATGCCTAATCCAAGATTTTCATAATGCCCCTCAGGGGTGTTAAAAGCTGTCTTCCACTCATCCCCCTCCTTAATACGAATCAGATTGTGGCCCCCCTAAGATCAAGTTTGGAGAACCACCTAGCACCCGCAATCTGGCTAAACAGGTCAGGAATGAGAGGAAGAGGGTATGGGTCTCGGATGGTTATCCGATTTAATTCGCGAAAATCTAGGCAAGGACGCAGGCCCCCATCTTTCTTTTTAACGAAGAAAAACCCCTGCAGCCACTGGTGAAGAAGGGGTCTGATGTGTCCCTCTAGCCAAGCTCTCGGAGTATAATCTTTCCATGGCTTGTCTCTCTGGACCTAAAGATTATATAACCTGGGTCTTGGGTAATTTTGCGCCGGAATAAGTTTAACCGGGCAATCATAAGGACGATGAGGTGGTACTTCTGACAACCCTTTCAGAAAAAAACGTCCTCAAAATCCGAAATAATGTAGGTAGGGATAGTTATGGAGGCGACCTAAGCAATTGCTATTTAAGCAATTTCTCTGCACTGCTCCTCCACTCCAATATCTCCCTGGCCTGCCAATCCACCACTGGATTGTGCCGCTACCAACCAGGGAAGACCCAAGCCACTACCGGAGTGGGAAGCCCCCTCCAGAACATAACATGAAAGCATCTCGTTATGGTGGTCCCCCTACCCGAAGGTGTAAATATGAAACAATGTGGGTGAGGTTTCTCTGAGACAGAGGAGCAGAATCAATAGCGAATATGGGAATAGGTCTCTGCTAGCGTACAGAGAGACAAACCCATAGTGCGGGCAAAATGGGCATCAATCAAATTTACCCCTGCTCCACTGTCTAGAAAGAAAGAAATAGTCTCCGTCTTATCACCAAAAACAATGACCACTGGTAACACAATTGCGATGTACGTATGGAGGAAACGTATACCCCCGGCTGACATCTCCACACAGCCTGGGGTAGTAGTTTTCCCCGACGGTCTTTTTGTTTCTGAGGAAAGAAGGACAGACATTAATGAAATGACCCCTCTCCCCACAAAAAAAAAAAACCACGCCTACGGCGAGCCTCAGGAGGACGGACCTGACGAGTAGTTCCTCCTAGCTGCATAGGCTCGTCTAAGTCCGTAACAGACTAACTGCTGCTTGGAGGGGTTACCAATGGCTCCGTTTTTTTTCAATCTGTCCCTAAGACGTCTATCTATTCGGATAGAAAGGGACATAACCGCATCAAGGGAAAAGGGGTCTCATATAATGCAAGCGCATCCTTAACCTTTTCGGATAACCCAGAGCAGAAACTGACTCCTGAGAGCGGGTCGTTCCATTGGGTATCCGTAGCCCACCTACGGAAGTCAGAGCAATACTCCTCTACCGGCCGCTCTCCTTGTAGGAGTCTCCGTAATCTTGATTCAGCCAGTGCGACTCGGTCAGGGTCGTACATATATGAGACCCAAGGGCCCGAAAAACTCATCCACTGACCGAAGAGCCTGGGAATCAGTAGGGTAAAGAGAACGCCCAGGACTGCGGGTCCCCCTGCAGCAGGGAAATAACAACCCCCACCCGCTGTTCTTCATTAACTGAGGAGTAAGGAGCAGGTTTAAAATATAATTTACAGGCCTCAAGGAATGTCAAATCTCGTCCCTTCCCCCAGAAAATCTGTCAGGAGAGGGGACCTTGGGTTCCGCAACAACCTGGTTACAGTAGCAACCGCTGGGCTTGCGGTCAGTTGTAAATGCTGTGTTGCTGGAGGACCGACGCCTTCAATCCTGCCACCTCCAAAGACAGGCATGAAAACTGTTTGGACAGAGCGCAATTTGATCCATACTGGATTCTAAGTAGGTAAAAAAAAAATATTCTTTTTTTACCTACACAAAATAAGGGCCAGATATAATGTAATGACCGGCGACACGCACAGGGAGGGGAAAAAGGGAAAGCCCTGCCCAAGGGAGAGGGTAAGGTGGTGACCCCTGACTTACCTTGCGGCTGGCACCTGACTGCCCTGACGTCCTAGACGGGTTCCTCACCCGTGCGGCGATCACGTGCTAAACCCTGGCTTTCCCTAAGATGAGCCCTACGTAGTGAACAGGAGCCGGTTGGATCACTAGTCCGCACCCACTGACACTTAAGAGGGAAACACCAGGGAGAGGACAGACAATACAGACAAACACATACACCCAGGTGGGCGTCCACAGCAGACCACAAAGGTCCAACAGGGATCCGGAGGTAGCGTTCTGGACCAACAACCAGAGAAAGCAGCAACACAGCTCCAGAGGGTCAGAATAGATGTCCAGGCAGGAAGCTCTATATCTGGCAACAGAGAAGTGTGAGAGGGGAATATATGGAGGTTGGGAGTGCTGGACAAGGAACAGCTGAGGAGAAGGAGCTACGGATCCCTGAGTGAGCCAAAAGGGTTTGCCAAGCAAACCCAGAAAGCTACCATAAGGAAACAGCCCTATCTTACATAGAGCGCGCCGCCAACGCTGCGACTTCCTGACCCCGGGTATAACGGAAGTCAGGCGTGGTTCTAGACACCCCTCGTGACATATAGATAGCACACCTATACCACGTCCTTAAAATGACTTTTGTGGCCTATTAGCTAGCATTTGGTGTCCCTAACAGCTGTCCCTGCTCCACACAGCATCCTCTCCCTACACTGGCAAAACACTGAAGTAAAATGGCGGCCAGATCAGGTTTATATATAAGGTAGGGGGTATGTCCATGTGCTGAAATGTCTCAATTGGCTGTCCTGTACCACCTGATGGATGTGTCATGGGTCAAAGTTCTTCATAATGTAAAAGAATATGGCGGGCGCAAATTTCTCCATATGTTCGCATGTTCGGGAATCGCGAACATGCATAGTTCGCCGCAAAACGGACCACCGGCGCGAACCGCAAGGCCATCTCTAGTCACGAACACAGGGGCCCAGCCACCAAAGCACCTTAAACACCTATACCGTTAAGGGAACCTCAACTTCCATCTGGCTGGTGTTCCCTGCAACAGAAAGTGCCCCGGAGGATTTAGTGTTATCTTCCCCTCCACTGCACGCTGGCCCATGAAGCTGCAAAACGTGAGTACAACTACTGCACCATTTGGCACGCCACCACTCCCACTCTCTCTCCTGCCACCCCTGTGGCTTGGTCACTGCACCAGTGCAGGGAAAGATAATTTAAGGTGTAGGGAAAGGATAGGGAGGAATCATTCCACAGCTTTATGTTGAAAAGGGTTCAGTAGGGGAGGTTACAGCCTGGGTAATAGGAACAATCCTATTACACTTGCTGCACTGACTGGGATCCAAATTGCCATTATACAGCTCTGTAATTCCAGAAAACCGTTCTTGTTATTGGGGTGCAAGTGCTGTTTGATACAGCCATTAACAGGGGTTATTACAAGGAAATATTTCTAAGTCTTATTTGCCCTTGTGCGGTGCAGTTAATATGTTCTCAAGCATTTTTTGGCTTTTATTAGTGCGAAGAAAGGTCTTATTAGCTGTTGAGTGGTGAAGTGCTAAAATTGCAGCCCTTTTTGTCGTGTATTAGTGGCAAAGTAAAATATATTTGCCGGTCAGTGGTGCAGTTATCTGTTTCAAAGACATTTTTGCAGTGTATTAGTGGCATTTGCCGATCAGCAGGGCAGTTATATGCTTGAAAGCCTTTTGTGGCGTGTATTACCGTTAAAAGACCAAAATATATTTGCCGGTCAGTGGTGCTGTTATCTGTTTTAAGCCATTTTTGCAGTGTGTTAGTGGCAAAACGAAAATATATTTGCAGTTCAGCGCTGCAGTTAACGTATATCTTTTAAAGCCTTTTGTGGTGTGTATTATCGAAAAAAGAAAAAAATATTTGCGGCCTCAGCGGTCCAGTTATCTGTGCTAAAGCCTTTTGTGACGTGTATTAGCAGAAAAAGAAAACATAAATTTGCCGGTCAGCAGTGAAGTTATCTGTTTTAAACCCATTTTTACAGTGTATTAGTGGCAAACCAAAAATATATTTGCACTCAGCGCTGCAGTTTTATTCTTGATTGCGAAAATCGGCAATGTAATATGCATGTATTGCATGCGCAATACAGGCGTGGGTCACTTTTGCAAAATTTTTCGAGCTGCTAGATGTTTCCTGATACTGGAGAAAATGGTTGGCAGGTCAGAACATTACAATAGCTTTATATGCAATTAAAGTGCTCCAATATATTTGCGATTGCAAAAATCGGCAATTAATGATGCGCATATTTTGGTGCAATACATGCCACTTGTGACATCACAGCACTATGTCTGTAGCATGTCAAATACAAACCAGTCAATACTGCAGTTACATTGTTGGTTGACAAATTAACTTTTTTGGGGGACTGTGAAGTAATTGTATAAAATTCGACTGTCACACTGTTGTGTGACCTCAAGAATTTTTTCCTCTTTATGACACCGGCACTGCCTTACTCTCAGTGTACTTAATTGTTGAATTATTGGCGGTTACATTGTCGCCTGACAAAAACCATCTGTTAGTTTGGTGGGTGAACGCAAAGAATGAGGAGAGCGTCAAATAAGGACCATGGCCACGGACATCATGCTGCTGGTGGAGCTCCTGTTGGAGGGAGAGGACGTGGTCGATCTGAGCCAGCTACACGTACAAGTGAAACACCTTCCTCAGGTGTGAGTAGGCGACAGAATCTTAAGCGTTATTTGGTAGGGCCGATTGCAGCTCTACAAATGGTGAGGCCAGATCAAGTACAGGTGATAGTAGATTGGGTGGCTAACAGTGCCTCCAGTTCCTTCACATTGTCTACCACCCAGTCTCCTGCTGAAAGATCACAAGACACGAGTGGTTTGCACGCTGTGCAATCAGAGCCTCAAGCGAGGCATAAACGTTCTCAACCTGAGCACAACCTGAATGACCAGGAATTGAAGTGCAAAGCACGAGCTGCAGTGGAGTAGACACCTCAAAAACCAAGAAAGGTCTCTGGCATATCCTGCTTCTCTCTTCTGCTGCAGTCTCAGCCTCTTCATCCACCTCTGGAGTGACAGTGCCACCTGCAAACAGAGGATCTGCCAGCAACACCAACACCTGGGTCACCAAGCATCTCCACAATGTCCAACAGAAGCGTTCAGCTCTCCATCTCCCAAACACTGGAGAGGAAGAGGAAGTACCCCCCTACACACCCGCGATCCCTAGCTCTAAATGCCAGCATTTCTAAATTACTGGCCTTTGAAATGCTGTCATTCCGTCTGGTGGAGACTGAGAGTTTTAAAGGCCTTATGGCGGTTGCTGTCCCACAGTACGTCGTGCCCAGCCGCCACTACTTTTCCAGGCGAGCCATCCCTTCCCTGTACAACCAAGTGGGGGACAAAATTGGGTGTGCACTGCGCAACGCCATCTGTGGCAAGGTGCACCTCACTACGGATACGTGGACCAGTAAGCATGGTCAGGGACATTATATCTCCATAACAGCACACTGGGTAAGTGCAGTGGCGGTTGGGCCTGAGGTGGATAGCAGTTTGGCGCATGTCCTTCCACCACTGAGGATTGCAGGGTGCTTCAGTTTGTCTCCTGTTGCTTCCTCCTCCTACTCTGCCTACTCATCCTCTACCAGCTCCTCATCTGGTCAGCGTAACACCTTCACCACCAATTTCAGCACAGCCAGGGGTAAACGACAGCAGGCAGTTTTAAAACGTATCTGTTTGGGGGACAAACCCCACAGTGGGCAGGAGCTGTGGAGGGGCCTTGAACAACAGACCGATGAGTGGTTGGTGCCAGTGAGCCTCAAGCCTGGCCTGGTAGTGTGCGATAATGGGCGAAATCTCGTAGCAGCTCTGGTAATAGCCGGGTTGACGCACATCCCTTGCCTGGCGCATGTGCTGAATTTGGTGGTGCAGAGGTTCCTTAAAAATTACCCCGACATGTCAGAGCTGCTGCATAAAGTGCACGCTTTCGGCGTTCTCACCCTGCTGCTCACTTGTCAGCGCTGCAGCATAACTCGGCCTTCCGGCTCACTGCCTCATATGCGACGTGCCCACAAGGTGGAACTCCACCTTGCACATGATGGCCAAACTGTGCGAGCAGCAGCAGGCGATAGTGGAGTTTCAGCTGCAGCACGCATGGGTGAGTCGCTCGGCGGAACAGCACCACTTCACCACCAATGACTGGGCCTCCATGTGAGACCTGTGTGCCTTGTTGCGCTGTTTCGAGTACTCCACCAACATGGCCAGTGCCGATAACGTCGTTCTCAGCGTTACTATCCAACTTCTATGCCTCCTTGAAAAAAACGTAGCTGGCAATGATGGAAGAGGATGTGGCACAGGAGGAGGAGGAGGAAGAGGGATAATTTTGTAGGGTTTCCAGCCAGTCATTCACAAGTGGCTCGAGGGTGGGTTCCTGCACCCACAAACGCCAGGTACACAATTGTCCAGCCAGGGCACAGTTCTGGAGGATGACAAGGTGGAGGATGAGGAGGAGGAGATGGAGGAGGAGGAAGAACCTTGTTCACAGCAGGGTGGCAACCAGACCAGCTCATTGCCATCACTGGTGCGTGGCTGGGGGGATGTTCGGGTTCGAGAAGTTCGGCAAACTTCTCGGAAATGTTCGGGTTTGGGTTCCGAACCCGACCCGAACTTCGTCCCGAACACGAACCCCATTGAAGTCAATGGGGACCCGAACTTTTCGGCACTAAAAAGGCTGTAAAACAGCCCGGGAAAGGGCTAGAGTGCTGCAAAAGGCAGCAAAATGTCGTTAAATCCCCTGCAAACAAATGTGGATAGGGAAATGAATTAAATAAAAATTAAATAAATAAAAATTAACCAATATCAATTGGAGAGAGGTCTTATAGCAGAGAATCAGGCTTCATGTCACCCACACTGGAACAGGCCACTGTCAGATATTTTTAGGCTCCGGCACCCAGACAGAGGAGAGAGGTCCTATAGCAGAGAATCAGGCTTCATGTCATAGCAGAGAATCATGCTTCATGTCACCCAACACTGGAACAGACCACTGTCAGATATTTTTAGGCCCCCGGCACCCAGACAGAGGAGAGAGGTCCCATAGCAGAGAATCAGGCTTCATGTCACCCACCACTGGAACAGGCCATTGTCAATTATTTTTAGGCTCCGGCACCCAGACAGAGGAGAGAGGTCCTATAGCAGAGAATCAGGCTTCATGTCATAGCAGAGAATCATGCTTCATGTCACCCAACACTGGAACAGACCACTGTCAGATATTTTTAGGCCTCCGGCACCCAGACAGAGGAGAGAGGTCCATAGCAGAGAATCAGGCTTCATGTCATAGCAGAGAATCATGCTTCATGTCACCCAACACTGGAACAGGCCACTGTCAGATATTTTTAGGCCCCGGCACCCAGACAGAGGAGAGAGGTCCCATAGCAGAGAATCAGGCTTCATGTCACCCAACACTGGAACAGGCCACTGTCAGATATTTTTAGGCCCCGGCACCCAGACAGAGGAGAGAGGTCTCATAGCAGAGATTCAGGCTTCATGTCATAGCAGAGAATCATGCTTCATGTCACCCAACACTGGAACAGGCCACTGTCAGATATTTTTAGGCCCCGGCACCCAGACAGAGGAGAGGTTCATTCAACTTTGGCTTGCCCCGCAATATAATGGTAAAATGAAAATAAAAAAAGGATTGAATGAGGAAGTGCCCTGGAGTACAATAATATATGGTTAAGGGGAGGTAGTTAATATCTAATCTGCACAAGGGATGGACAGGTCCTGTAGGATCCATGCTTGGTTCATTTTTATGAACGTCAGCTTGTCCACATTGGCTGTAGACAGGCGGCTGCGTTTGTCTGTAATGACGCCCCCTGCCGTGCTGAATACACGTTCAGACAAAACACTGGCCGCCGGGCAGGCCAGCACCTCCAAGGCATAAAAGGCTATATACCAATTTTTGTGCGTGATGTACCTCTGCTATACCTAGTAGACAGGTTAAAAAAAAATTGTCTGTTACATTTTCAAGTGAAATTCACCAATTTTGGGGTGTAATATATCACTGCTATACTAGTTGACAGCTTAATAAGTTTCAATATTTTTCTTTTACATTTTCGGGTGACAAACAATTTTTTTCTGTCATAGACCCCTGCTCTACCAAGTAGACAGGTTAATACTAGAGTTGAGCGAACACCTGGATGTTCGGGTTCGAGAAGTTCGGTAAACTTCCCGGAAATGTTCGGGTTTGGGTTCCGAACCCGACCCGAACTTCGTCCCGAACCCGAACCCCATTGAAGTCAATGGGGACCCGAACTTTTCGGCACTAAAAAGGCTGTAAAACAGCCCGGGAAAGGGCTAGAGTGCTGCAAAAGGCAGCAAAATGTAGTTAAATCCCCTGCAAACAAATGTGGACAGGGAAATGAATTAAAATAAAAATTAAATAAATAAAAATTAACCAATATCAATTGGAGAGAGGTCACATAACAGAGAATCAGGCTTCATGTCACCCACCACTGGAACAGGCCACTGTCAGATATTTAGACTCCGGCACCCAGACAGAGGAGAGAGGTCCCATTGCAGAGAATCAGGCTTCATGTCATAGCAGAGAATCAGGCTTCATGTCATAGCAGAGAATCAGGCTTCATGTCATAGCAGAGAATCAGGCTTCATGTCACCCAAAACTGGAACAGGCCATTGTCAGATATTTTTAGGCCCCGGCACCCAGACAGAGGAGAGAGGTCCCATAGCAGAGAATCAGGCTTCATGTCATAGCAGAGAATCATGCTTCATGTCACCCACCACTGGAACAGGCTATTGTCAGATATTTTTAGGCCCTGGCACCCAGACAGAGGAGAGAGGTCCCATAGCAGAGAATCAGGCTTCATGTCATAGCAGAGAATCAGGCTTCATGTCATAGCAGAGAATCAGGCTTCATGTCATAGCAGAGAATTCAGGCTTCATGTCATAGCAGAGAATCAGGCGTCATGTCATAGCAGAGAATCAGGCTTCATGTCAACCACCACTGGAACAGGCCATTGTCAGATATTTTTAGGCCCCAGCACCCAGACAGAGGAGAGAGGTCCCATAGCAGAGAATCAGGCTTCATGTCATAGCAGAGAATCAGGCTTCATGTCAAATCAGAGAATCATGCTTCATGTCACCCAACACTGGAACAGGCCACTGTCAGATATTTTTAGGCCCCGGCACCCAGACAGAGGAGAGAGGTCCTATAGCAGAGAATCAGGCTTCATGTCATAGCAGAGAATCATGCTTCATGTCACCCAACACTGGAACAGACCACTGTCAGATATTTTTAGGCCCCGGCACCCTGACAGAGGAGAGAGGTCCCATAGCAGAGAATCAGGCTTCATGTCATAGCAGAGAATCATGCTTCATGTCACCCAACACTGGAACAGGCCACTGTCAGATATTTTTAGGCCCCGGCACCCAGACAGAGGAGAGAGGTCCCATAGCAGAGAATCAGGCTTCATGTCACCCACCACTGGAACAGGCCATTGTCAGATATTTTTAGGCCCCGGCACCCAGACAGAGGAGAGAGGTCCTATAGCAGAGAATCAGGCTTCATGTCATAGCAGAGAATCATGCTTCATGTCACCCAACACTGGAACAGACCACTGTCAGATATTTTTAGGCCCCGGCACCCAGACAGAGGAGAGAGGTCCCATAGCAGAGAATCAGGCTTCATGTCATAGCAGAGAATCATGCTTCATGTCAACAACACTGGAACAGGCCACTGTCAGATATTTTTAGGCCCCGGCACCCAGACAGAGGAGAGAGGTCCCATAGCAGAGAATCAGGCTTCATGTCATAGCAGAGAATCAGGCTTCATGTCACCCAACACTGGAACAGGCCACTGTCAGATATTTTTAGGCCCCAGCACCCAGACAGAGGAGAGAGGTCTCATAGCAGAGATTCAGGCTTCATGTCATTGCAGAGAATCATGCTTCATGTCACCCAACACTGGAACAGGCCACTGTCAGATATTTTTAGGCCCCGGCACCCAGACAGAGGAGAGGTTCATTCAACTTTGGCTTGCCCCGCAATATAATGGTAAAATGAAAATAAAAAAAGGATTGAATGAGGAAGTGCCCTGGAGTACAATAATATATGGTTAAGGGGAGGTAGTTAATATCTAATCTGCACAAGGGATGGACAGGTCCTGTAGGATCCATGCTTGGTTCATTTTTATGAACGTCAGCTTGTCCACATTGGCTGTAGACAGGCGGCTGCGTTTGTCTGTAATGACGCCCCCTGCCGTGCTGAATATATGTTCAGACAAAACGCTGGCCGCCGGGCAGGCCAGCACCTCCAAGGCATAAAAGGCTAGCTCTGGCCACGTGGACAATTTGGCACATTGTCTTTGTAAAGGGGATCCAGCAGGGTGGCAACCCAGTAGTCTGCACACGTTAAAATGTGGGCAACTCTGCTGTCGTTGCGCAGGCACTGCAGCATGTAGTCGCTCATGTGTGCCAGGCTGCCCAGAGATAAGGACAAGCTGTCCTCTGTGGGAGGCGTATCGTCATCGTCCTGCGTTTCCCCCCAGCCACGCACCAGTGATGGGCCCGAGCTGCGTTGGGTGCCACCCCGCTGTGAACATGCTTCATCCTCATCCTCCTACACCTCCTCCTCATCCTCGTCCTCCTCGTCCTCCAGTAGTGGGCCCTGTCTGGCCACATTTGTACCTGGCCTCTGCTGTTGCAAAAAACCTCCCTCTGAGTCACTTCGAAGAGACTGGCCTGAAAGTGCTAAAAATGACCCCTCTTCCTCCTCCTCCTCTTGGGCCACCTCCTCTTCCATCATCGCCCTAAGTGTTTTCTCAAGGAGACATAGAAGTGGTATTGTAACGCTAATAACGGCGTCACCGCCACTGGCCATGTTGGTGGAGTACTCGAAACAGCGCAAAAGGGCACACAGGTCTCGCATGGAGGCCCAGTCATTGGTGGTGAAGTGGTGCTGTTCCGCAGTGCGACTGACCCGTGCGTGCTGCAGCTGAAACTCCACTATGGCCTGCTGCTGCTCGCACAGTCTGTCCAGCATGTGCAAGGTGGAGTTCCACCTGGTGGGCACGTCGCATATGAGGCGGTGAGCGGGAAGGCCGAAGTTACGCTGTAGCGCAGACAGGCGAGCAGCGGCAGGATGTGAACGCCGGAAGCGTGCACAGACGGCCCGCACTTTATGCAGCAGCTCTGACATGTCGGGGTAGTTGTAAATGAACTTCTGCACCACCAAATTCAGCACATGCGCCAGGCAAGGGATGTGCGTCAAACCGGCTAGTCCCAGAGCTGCAACGAGATTTCGCCAATTATCGCACACCACCAGGCCGGGCTTGAGGCTCACCGGCAGCAACCACTCGTCGGTCTGTTGTTCTATACCCCGCCACAACTCCTGTGCGGTGTGGGCCCTGTCCCCCAAACATTTGAGTTTCAGAATGGCCTGCTGACGTTTACCCCGGGCTGTGCAAAAGTTGATGGTGAAGGTGTGTGGCTGACTGGATGAGCAGGTGGAAGAAGAGGAGGAGGAAGCTGAGTAGGAGGAGGAGGAGACAGGAGGCAAAGAATGTTGCCCTGCGATCCTTGGCGGCGGAAGGACGTGCGCCAAACAGCTCTCCGCCTGGGGCCCAGCCGCCACTACATTTACCCAGTGTGCAGTTAGGAGATATAGCGTCCCTGGCCGTGCTTACTGGTCCACGTATCTGTGGTTAGGTGGACCTTGCCACAGATGGCGTTGCGCAGTGCACACTTGATTTTATCGGATACTTGGTTGTGCAGGGAAGGCACGGCTCTCTTGGAGAAGTAGTGGCGGCTGGGAACAACATACTGTGGAACAGCAAGCGACATGAGCTGTTTGAAGCTGTCTGTGTCCACCAGCCTGAATGACAGCATTTCATAGGCCAGCAGTTTAGAAATGCTGGCATTCAGGGCCAGGGATCGAGGGTGGCTAGGTGGGAATTTACACTTTCTCTCAAATGTTTGTGAGATGGAGAGCTGAACGCTGCCGTGTGACATGGTTGAGATGCTTGGTGACGGAGGTGGTGGTGGTGTTGGTGGTACATCCCATGTTTGCTGGGCGGCAGGTGCCAACGTTCCTCCAGAGGCGGAGGAAGAGGCCGAGGCGGCAGCAGCAGAAGAGGTAGCAGGGGGAGCCTGAGTGACTTCCTTGTTTTTAAGGTGTTTACTCCACTGCAGTTCATGCTTTGCATGCAGGTGCCTGGTCATGCAGGTTGTGCTAAGGTTCTGAACGCTAATGCCTCGCTTCAGGCTCTGATGGCACAGCGTGCAAACCACTCGGGTCTTGTCGTCAGCACATTGTTTGAAGAAGTGCCAAGCCAGGGAACTCCTTGAAGCTGCCTTTGGGGTGCTCGGTCCCAGATGGCGGCGGTCAGTAGCAGGCGGAGTCTCTTGGCGGCGGGTGTTCTGATTTTGCCCACTGCTCCCTCTTTGTCTTTTGCTACGCTGTTGGCTCGGTCTCACCACTGCCTCTTCCTCCGAACTGTGAAAGTCAGTGGCACGACCTTCATTCCATGTGGGGTCTAGGACCTCATCGTCCCCTGCATCGTCTTCCACCCAGTCTTGATCCCTGACCTCCTGTTCAGTCTGCACACTGCAGTAAGACGCAGCAGTTGGCACCTGTGTTTCGTCATCATCAGAGACGTACTGAGGTGGTATTCCCATGTCCTCATCATCAGGAAACATAAGTGGTTGTGCGTTAGTGCATTCTATCTCTTCCACCCCTGGGGAAGGGCTAGGTGGATGCCCTTGGGAAACCCTGCCAGCAGAGTCTTCAAACAGCATAAGAGACTGCTGCATAACTTTAGGCTCAGACAGTTTCCCTGATATGCATGGGGGTGATGTGACAGACTGATGAGCTTGGTTTTCATGCGCCATCTGTGCGCTTTCTGCAGAAGACTGGGTGGGAGATAATGTGAACGTGCTGGATGCACTGTCGGCCACCCAATTGACTAATGCCTGTACCTGCTCAGGCCTTACCATCCTTAGAACGGCATTTGGCCCCACCAAATATCCCTGTAAATTCTGGCGGCTACTGGAACCTGAGGTAGTTGGTACACTAGGACGTGTGGCTGTGGCAGAACGGCCACGTCCTCTCCCAGCACCAGAGGGTCCACTAACACCACCACAACCATGTCCACGTCCGCGTCCGCGTCCCTTACTAGATGTTTTCCTCATTGTTACCGTTCACCACAATAAGAAAAATATTATTCGGGCCAATGTATTGAATTAAAATTCAGGCCTTTTTTTACAGACACCTAACACTGTCTGGCTATCTATTTAGGTACCGTATTACACTAATACAGGAACACCAGTAATGACAGATTTAGCTGAATATAAATGTCAGGCCTATTTTTTAGGCGCTGTGTGACAGGTATAAGTTTAATCACAGAAATAGACTTGTATCTGCACTGTAGCGTGTGTGTTAAGTTTTTCAGAATGACCCTATCAGCACCTTCATTCTAAGATATCCTTTTAGGGATAGATTTAAAGTAGGCCTGATATAGCAGAAACTACTAATTTTGAGAATGGCAAATTTGGGAATTGTTTTTCAACCCAGAACAAAAACTGTGCTTTTACGGTCACTAAAAATAACTTGACCAGCTAAAACAGTACAGATTTGGAGGAATATAAATGTCAGGCCTATTTTTTAGGCGCTGGGTGACAGGCTCAACTTGCCCCTTATGTAGTATATGGCCAAAAAATAACCACACTACTGATGGTTAAATGCACTTGGGTGACACAGGCTCAGCCTGCACCTGATGTAGTATATGGCCAAAAAATAACCACACTATTGATGGTTAAATGCACTTGGGTGACACAGGCTCAGCCTGCACCTGATGTAGGATATGGCCAAAAAATAACCACACTATTGATGGTTAAATGCACTTGATGACAGCTTGACCCTGATGTAGGATATAGCAAAAAATAACCACACTATTGATGGTTAAATGCACTTGGTGGTAGCTTGTGCTGGCGCACCACAAGCCACAAAATGGCCGCCGATCACCCCAGAAAAAAGTGATATAAAAACGCCCTGGGCAGCCTAAAAAAAGTGAGCAATTGAATATCAGCACTTCAATGATCCACAGCTGGAGATCGATCACTGAATGAAGTCTTTTGGAGGAGTTAATCTGCCTAATCTCGCCCTAACGTCGCAGCTGCAACCTCTCCCTACGCTTGTATCAGCAGAGTGACGTGCAGCGCTACGTGACTCCAGCTTATATAGAGGCTGGGTCACATGCTGCACTGGCCAATCACAGCCATGCCAATAGTAGGCAAGGCTGTGATGGCCTCTTGGGGCAAGTAGTATGACGCTTGTTGATTGGCTGCTTTGCAGCCTTTCAAAAAGCGCCAAGAAAGCGCCGAACACCGATCCCGAACCCCGACTTTTACGAAAATGTTCGGGTTCGGGTCCGTGTCACGGACACCCCAAAATTCGGTACGAACCCGAACTATACAGTTCGGGTTCGCTCATCCCTAGTCGTAATATTTGATCAATATATTCACTAACAGACTGTGTAAGGTTATCGTTACCCGAGACGATTGGTCTTCCTGGAACTTTATTCTTGTGCACCTTTGGTAGTGCATAGAAGGTGGAGATTATTGGATTTTTGTTATACAGATATTGATATTCATCCTTTGTTATGATGTTCTCTTGAAGTGCTTCATTTAACAAATTTTTACGTTCATTCAGGTATTCTTTTGTGGGGTCATTTGCTAAGGGCTGATATGTCTGCTTGTCTCTTAGAAGTTTCAATACCATGTCAACATAGTCTTTTCTGTCTTGAATGACTATGTTGCCCCCTTTGTCACTCGATTTATTTATGACATCCTCATTCTTCCTAAGGGTTTCTAGAGCCTTTTGTTCCTCGGTACTAAGGTTTGGTACTATATGGTCCTTCCTCATTTGCAAAGATTTAATGTCCTGGGTAACCAACTGCACAAAGGTCTCTATTTCTTGGAACTGTGTGAATTGTGGAGTAATTTTTGATTTTGGTTTTAATGTGGAGAAGGGGGGATCAGGGATAATTTTATAGCCCTCACTCTCCTCCTGTAATGATTCCAACATCTCCACACATCTTCTTTCTTTATCATATAGTCTACGTGCGTCATTTTCTTCTTGTTTATGTACTTTGTGCAGGGCCAGTTTTCGTGCAAAGAGGTTCACATCCTTGATCCACAGGAACTTATCGCACTGTGGGACCGGGGCAAAGGTAAGGACTTTACTTAAAGGGTTTCTGTCACCCTGCAAAACTCATTATTTTTTTTTTGGATAGTTAGATTGCTCATAGTGCGATATAGCAGAATATAATGCTCTTACTTACTTTCATGCGGCCGATTCTTTATAAAACGAACTTTTATAATATGTAAATGAGGGCTCTACCAGCAAGTAGGGCGTCTACTTGCTGGTAGCTGCTGCAGAAATCCGCCCCCTCGCCGTGTTGATTGACAGGGCCAGCCGTGATCTCCTCCTCCGGCCGGCCCTGTCAGTAATTCAAAAATCGCGGTCCTCGCGTCATTCGGCGCAGGCGCTCTGAGATGAGGAGGCTCGTATCCTCAGCACTCCCTCAGTGCGCCTGCGCCGATGACATCACCGAAAGAGAAGACGTCATCGGCGCAGGCGCACTGAGGGAGTGCTGAGGAGACGAGCCTCCTCATCTCAGAGCGCCTGCGCCGAATGACGCGAGGCGCGCGATTTTTGAATTACTGACAGGGCCGGCCGGAGGAGGAGATCACGGCTGGCCCTGTCAATCAACACGGCGAGGGGGCGGATTTCTGCAGCAGCTACCAGCAAGTAGACGCCCTACTTGCTGGTAGAGCCCTCATTTACATATTATAAAAGTTCGTTTTATAAAGAATCGGCCGCATGAAAGTAAGTAAGAGCATTATATTCTGCTATATCGCACTATGAGCAATCTAACCATCCAAAAAAAAAAAAATTAGTTTTGCAGGGTGACAGAAACCCTTTAAGAGAATTTTTTCTGATGGTGTTAAGATATATTTTGACAGATTGATAATCTGTTTGTCATCTAGATCTTCATTGTATGTCCTAGCAGCTATTTGCTCTAACCCCATCTCTCTCGATCCCTCAGTAGAACCCGTTTGACCTAAAAAAAGGGGGGCAATGGTTGTGTTTTTTTCTCCTAGACCCATATTTGTCTGTACAGAGTGCGTCTGAGTAGGGGGTTGTGATGTTTGTGGTTGAAACACTGCATGCCCCTGACTCAAGGTCCCCCCTTGGGATGGACCAAACGAGAAGGGTTGTATAGATGAAGATGGATAGGATGGTGTAGGTACCCCACTTATATTCGTTGCAACAGTGTTCAAATCTGGTGTACTTTGCTTTCCTGTTAGGCCTCTCACACATAATTGGAGTGATTCAAGTCTCTCTAAGGACGATTTTCTTGGGGGGTACTGTCTCTTCTTAGTCTTACGCTTAATTCCTTTTGAGCGATTCCCCTGTCCTATAGAGCTTCAAACTGAGCCCTCTGTTCCTGAGGTTTCTGTTTCAGAATTTTCCCTATATACCCTTTGTGGATTCCTATTATTCACTCTGTTCCTCCAGATATATACTCTGTTACTCGCAAAGTCAATCCGATCCCTCAGGTATTTGGCGTGTTTCCTTTCCTTAATTTCGTTTTGTAACGTATCTATATTTTTCTTTATTTTTTGTTAAAGGTCAGGAAACTCTGGATGTTGGCCAAATTCCTGTATTTCTCTAATCTCCCTCTCTAATTTTTGGTCCACAATTGCACACTGACTAATCCTGCAAAGGCATCAGATGTTGGATATTGCCAAAAATTGGTGTTTTTTCAAAGCCAGATTATTATTGTAGTATTTCAAGCTTGGATTTGAATGTCACAAAAGCACATATGCTGTGCTGGTGCACTAAGCTTCCATAAAATGGCCGCCGCCGCCCACCTAACTAACAGACGGATAAAAGTTCTTTTTCTCTGTCACTGGGCTCAGGGCAGGGTTAAAAGATTGTGCACTGCACCCACACAACTAAATCTATGTAGATCGCTGAGTTCAATTGGAGTTCTGATAACAGATTCTGTTCTAGTCTCTCCTTCACAGCAGCAGCATCCTCTCCCTACACTAAGCACAGCAGAGTGACGTGCAGCGCTACGTGACTCCAGCTTATATAGAGGCTGGGTCACATGCTGCACTGGCCAATCACAGCCATGCCATTAGTAGGCATAGCTGTGATGGCTTCTAAGGTCAAGCAGTTAAATGCTTGTTGATTGGCTGCTCTGCAGCCTTTCAAAAACCGCTATGAAATAGCCGAACACCAAACCCGAAACCGAACTTTTACAGAAATGTCCAAAAATCCTAAAGTTCGGAACGAACCCAAACTTTACAGTTCGGGTTCGCTCAACCCTAGTTGTGATACATCCGGCTGCACCATTATAGGTGCAGAAGAGAAGCATTCCTTAATCGCAGAAAAGGCTTGCAACGCCGAATCAGACCACACTGAGACATCTGTCCCTTTCTTTGTTATGTCAGTTAAGGGTTTTACTATTGTTGAATAATTCTGAATACATTTTCGGTAATAGTTGGTGAACCCCAAAAACCACATAAGAGCCTTCCGATTTTCAGGTGGATCCCAGTCCAATACAGCATGGACCTTCTCTGGATCCATTTGAAAACCTGAAAATCACAGCAGGTAGCCCAAAAACTTCACCTTGTGCACAACAAAAACACACTTCTCTAATTTTGCACACAGTTTATTGTCCTTTAGGATCCGTAACACCTGTCTAACGTGATCCTGATGTGTCTCCACATCTGGAGAATAAATTAGATGTTGGAGAAAGCGTCTGGGCCGCTAGGAGATGCAGCGGTTGCTGCATCAGGGTGTTCCACACATTAGTGCCGCTGTCTGTTGGCAATGATATACAGTAACTGAATCAGCAATGTAACAGATTAAGTATGAATTGTGCAGCAGTTGAACTAGAAAAACACGCCTATTTATTAGAGTGCCTGTTCACAATGAGTCTGATGCACAGACTCTTCAGAATTCCAGAGGAACATGTATGGCCTATAAGTCTCCTCACGCCCATTAAGACACTCTCTCCCCAAGGAAAAAAAAGTAGCTCTCTCCTCTAGGAGAAATAGTACCCCCCAAATCATTGTTTAAAAGAACAGATTAAGTATCAATAGTGCAGTACATGAACTAGATAAGCATGGCTATATATTAGATCACTTGTTGAGACTTAAGGGGAGATTTATCAAACTGGTGTAAAGTAGAACTGGCTTAGAAACATAGAAACATAGAATGTGTCGGCAGATAAGAACCATTTGTCCCATCTAGTCTGCCCAATATACTGAATACTACGGATAGCCCTTGGCCCTATCTTATATGAAGGATGGCCTTATGCCTATCCCATGCATGCTTAAACTCCTTCACTGTATTTGCAGCTACCACTTCTGCAGAAAGGCTATTCCTTGCATCCACTACTCTCTCAGTAAAGTAATACTTCCTGATATTACTTTTAAACCTTTGCCCCTCTAGTTTAAAACGATGTCCTTTTGTAGCAGTTTTTCTTCTTTTAATTATTCTCTCCTCTTTTACCTTGTTGATTCCCTTTATGTATTTAAAAGTTTCTATCATATCCCCTCTGTCTCGTCTTTCTTCCAAGCTATACATGTTAAGGTCATTTAATCTTTCCTGGTAAGTTTTATCCTGCAATCCATGTACCAGTTTAGTAGCTCTTCTCTGAATTCTCTCCAAAGTATCAATATCCTTCTGGAGATATGGTCTCCAGTACTGAGCACAATACTCCAAATGAGGTCTCACTAGTGCTCTGTAGAGCGGCATGAGCACCTCCCTCTTTCTACTGGTAATGCCTCTCCCTATACACCCAAGCATTCTACTAGCATTTCCTGCTGCTCTATGACATTGTCTGCCTACCTTTAAGTATTCTGAAATAATGACCCCTAAATCCCTTTCCTCAGATACTGAGGTTAGGACTGTATCACTGATTTTATATTCTGCTCCTGGGTTTTTACGTCCCAGGTGCATTATCTTGCACTTATCAACATTAAATTTTAGTTGCAAGATTTTTGACCATTCCTCTAGTTTTCCGAAATCCTTTTCCATTTGGTGTATCCCTCCAGGAACATCAACCCTGTTACAAATCTTTGTGTCATCAGCAAAAAGGCACACCTTACCATTGAGGCCTTCTGCAATTTCGCTGATAAAGATATTAAACAATATGGGTCCCAAAACAGATCCCTGAGGTACCCCACTGGTAACAAGACCATGGTCTAAATATACTCCATTGACTACAACCCTCTGTTGTCTGTCCCTCAGCCACTGCCTAATCCATTCAACAATATGGGAGTCCAAGCCCAAAGACTCTAATTTATTGATAAGCCTTCTATGTGGGACAGTATCAAAAGCCTTACTAAAGTCTAAATAAGTGATGTCTACTGCACCTCCGCCATCTATTATTTTAGTCACCCAATCAAAAAAATCTATAAGATTAGTTTGACATTATCTCCCTGAAGTAAACCCATGCTGTTTTTCATCTTTCAATCCATGGGATTTTAGATGTTCCACAATCCTCTCCTTGAGTATGGTTTTCATTAATTTCCCCACTATTGATGTCAGGCTTACTGGCCTATGGTTGCCCGATTCCTACTTACTACCTTTTTTGTGAATGGGCACAACATTTGCTAATTTCCAATCTTCTGGGACGACTCCTGTTACCAGTGATTGGTTAAATAAATCTGTTAATGGTTTTGCTAGTTCACCGCTGAGCTCTTTTAATAGCTTTGGGTGTATCCCATCAGGCCCCTGTGACTTATTTGTATTAATTTTAGACAGCTGACTTAGAACCTCTTCCTTTGTAAAGACACATGCATCAAAAGATTCATTAGTCTTCTTTCCTAACTGAGGTCCTTTTCCTTCATTTTCCTTTGTGAAAACTGAACAGAAGTATTCATTGAGGCAGTCAGCTAGTTCTAGGCTTAGTTGCTTATATCAACCAATAAGATTTCTATTTCCATTTTCACAGCTCGTTTGGAAAACATCCTTTCAGAAAGTGCAGCTAATCGTGCAGCTGCTGATCGGGTTGCCCGCTGTCAGTGACAGCAGGGCAACCCAGAGAGAAGGCAGGGACAGTTTCCAGGTGTCCCTGCCTTCTGGATCGCTATGCGCTTCCTGTTCCGGCCCGGCGGTCATGTGACCGTTGTGACCGGAGAGTGCAGGAGCTGTGTGAGGTCTTTCACAGACCTCGATCAGCCCTGCTATGAGGCTGTACAGCGCAGTATTCTGCTGTACAGCCTCTCTGGGGGGTGTATTTCTCCTGTAACTGGGGCTACTACGTCAGCCCCAGTTACAGGAGAAATCAACAGTGAAAAAAAAAAGAAAAAGTGAAGTAAATGTCCCCCAGAGGTCTTGTATGACCTTATGGGGGAAGAAAAGTGTAAAATAAAAAATAAAAAAATAAAGGGTTGAAAAAATAAAATAGAAAAAAGGTTTCACATGTAAAAAAAAAAAATTCCCCAAGTAAGAAATAAAAAAAAAAATGTTAAAAATAGAAAAAATAAAATAAAATAGACATATTTGGTATTGCCGCGTTCGTAAAAACCAGCTCTATAAAAATATCACATGACCTAACCCCTCGGGTAAACACCGTAAGAAAAAAAAAAGGTGTCAAAACAAGCAATTTTTGTCACCTTACATCACAAAAGGTGCAACACCAAATGATCAAAAACGCGTATGTCCCACAATATAGTACCAATAAAACCGTCACCTCATCCCGCAAAAAATGAGCCCCTACATAAGAAAATCTCTCAAAAAATCAAAAAACTATAGCTCTTAGAACATGGAGACACTAAAACATCATTTTTTTGGTTTCAAAAATGCTATTATTGCATTAAAGTGAAACAAATAAAAAAAAGTATACATATTAGGTATCGCCACGTCCGTAACAATCTGCTCTATAAAAATGTCACTTGACTGAACCCCTAAGGTGAACGCTGTAAAAATAAATAAATAGAAACTGTGCTAAAACAACCAATTTTTTTGTCACCTTGCCCCATAAAGTGTTATAATGAATGATCAAAAAATCATATGTACCCAAAAATAGTAGCAATTAAACTGGCACCTTATCCCCTAGTTTCCAAAATGGGGTCACTTCTTGGGAGTTTCTACTGTAAGGGTGCTTAAGGGGGCTTCAAATGGGACATGGCATCTAAAAACCATGTGGAGGTCCTTTTCTTCTGCGCCCTGCCGTGTGCCCATACAGCAGTTTATGACCACATGTGGGGTGTTTATGTAAACCGTAGAATCTGGGTAATAAATATTGAGTTTTGTTTGGCTGTTAACCATCGATGTGTCAAAGAAAAAAATTGATTAAAATGGAAAATCTGCCAAAAAAGTGAAATTTAAAAATTTGATCTCCATTTTCCTTTAATTCTTGTGGAACGCCTAAAGGGTTAACAAAGTTTGTAAAATCGGTTTTGAATACCTTGAGGGGTGTAGTTTCTACAATGGGGTCATTTATGGGGGTATCCACTATGTAGGCCCCACAAAGTGACTTCAGACCTGAACTGGTCCTTAAAAAGTGGGTTTTGGCAATTTTCTTAAAAATTTGAAGAATTGCTTCTAAACTTCTAAGCCTTCTAACGTCCTAAAAAAATAAAATGACATTTCCAAAAAGATGGCAACATAAAGTAGACATATGGGGAATGTTAAGTAATAAATATTTTATGAGGTATCACTTTCTGTTTTAAAAGCAGAGAAATTGAAATTTAGAAAATTGCGACTTTTTCAAAATTTTTGGTAAATTTGGGATTTTTTCATAAATAAAGGTGAAATATTTTGACACAAATTTATGACTATCATGAAGTACAATGTGTCACGAGAAAACAGTCTCTGAATGACTTGGATAAGTAAAGGCGTTCCAAAGTTATTACCACATAAAGTGAGATATGTCAGTTTTGCAAAATTAGGCCTGGTCAGGAAGGGGGCAAATGGCCCAGATGGCAAGTGGTTAATTTCAGATCAAAGTCAATTCATTTTGCTTCAATACACTCAACACAACTGCCAAACAATACCATCCAGTCGGCACCCCTTAGGCTGACCATCCTCATCTTTTGCTGCCTTTACTTCTCCAAATCATCCTTTAAAGTCTGCACAACCTAGAAAAGTCAGCAAGGTGCAAAGAGAGGAGGAGCTGGATGTTCCTGATGACATATTTTCATCGATATTAGATGATGTGGAAAATGATGAGAAGCAGATGGCAGAAGAAGGGCTGCAACCTGTAGGGCAGGAGAGTGTGGGGGTTGTAGAAGTGGGTATGCCAGAGCTGATTAATATCAAATAACCTACAGGAGATTGCAGGTCAGAAAAGCAATAATATGCATATTGTGCCCCCACCTAACCAGCCAAACCCTATACCAGTAACAGCCCTTGTTTAAAGGTGCATTAACAGTGCCACGAGGCCACACAGTGAGGTCTTGATTATTAAATAAAAGGCTATTTGGCCTGGGTATACCTGATTTATGGCAATTAGTGACTAATTAATTCGGAAGAAATCAAATTTCTTGGCAATTTCGATGTTGCCAAATCAAATTTTTTAAAGCTTCGCTCATCTCTACTGAAAAGCTTTGGGTTCATCTAGAGGATTACATTTTCGGAAGTTTGTAACAAACCCGATTTGTAAAAAACTGATTCGGTCATCTCTACTCTACAAAGTAAAAATGAAAGTGGGGTATACTGAAATCCACATAGAAGATCATCGAGAACAGATTGGTAAAGCCTTTCTGAAAGTAACAGATCCTAAGAATAAATAAAGCACACTGAAATATTATTCATATCATTTCTCTAAGGATTATTCTTATAGTTTCTTTCTAACCGTTCTCCTGTGCGATCTCTGGTTCTATATCAGTCTCTGCTAAGGTATATAAGCAGCAGCTGACTGACATCTTTCCTTTGTGCTGAGGTTCTTAGGAGCTGTCAGTGACCAGACTGCAGGAGAGGGGCTCGTGAGTGATGACTTGGTCTCCCATATACTCCTTATCTTACATGTTAATAATCTTTC
Source organism: Bufo bufo (assembly GCF_905171765.1). Classification (NCBI taxonomy): domain Eukaryota; kingdom Metazoa; phylum Chordata; class Amphibia; order Anura; family Bufonidae; genus Bufo; species Bufo bufo. Next base: position 814,557,970 of record NC_053390.1, read on the forward strand.
TACCTGTTACATTTTATGGACAACTAACCTCATCATGTAGCCTGACACGCCTGATGGTTTCATATGAATACAAATATTTTCAAGAAGGAGACATTATTATTGGAGGGCTGATTTCCGCTCATGATGGCATTATAAATGTTCCTGTATTGTCTAGTAATATTTGTATGTTCCTTATTTGTGAAGAGTGAGTATATTTTACTACTTTATACACTCATTTATATTTTTACCGCACTGTATATATTGTAAATGATTGCTTTTCTTCTAGGGAAGAATGTATTGCCTTGCAGAGACTTCATACAACAAGACATAGAGTGCATATCAGACATTCCTCCAATCTGGTAGAGATTCTATGTCTTACTGTATAAGGTCTAGGCATGCGTGGTCCTAGAACCATCAGTGTTTTTAGATTTAGGTAACTTTCACATGGACACATTGTGGTTGTAATTTTTCATGATTCTTTTGAAACAAAAACCAGGAGTGAATACCAAGAAAATGGAGGGGCAGACTAGAGATAAGAGAATTGATTACTAAGAATTAAACTTTGTTCAGAATTTTTCAAAAAAAAATTCAGATTCATAAGAACCCAAATTGAATTAGATTTGATTTGGAATAATAAAGAGAGAGAGAGAAAGAATCCAGTGTACACTCAAGAACATACGAGTACTTTCCATGTATATTCGAGTACATTCCATGTATATTCGTGTACATGCCATGATCATTTGAGTACATTCCATTGATTCAGGTAGAATTGGTTTGTACACAAATCAAATTGCATCAACACAAAATAAATTAATTTTAAGAAATTTGCTCTTCTCTAATGAAGACCTTTCTATTATATTTTTCTCTGATTATATTCTAAAATTCCGTAGTGTAAAAGTCACCTTGGGGTAAGATCAGTGTGCTACAATGTCAAACCCTTCCAATGTGGCTTACCCAAGAACCAGAGCTGTTAATGAAATGTAAATGATGACCTTTGTATATTGTGTTAATGTTTTTTTTTTTTTACTACATTCCTGATATTGTACATTTTTCAGAGTTCAAATTGAGCCATATAAAAACATTTTGGCTTTTATTTTTGCTATTGATGAGATGAACAAAGATCCCAACCTTCTTCCTAATATTACTCTTGGCTATAAAATATTTGATACATGTGGAAGTCCAAGGAAATCTCTAAAGTCTGCCATGCAAATAATTTCTGGAAAAGATGAGGAGGCTCCAAATTTTTCATGTGTTGATGATGGTGAAGTGGCTGCCTTTGTGACTAATCCTGGATCTGATACCAATAATGCCTTGATACAATTCCTCAGTCTATATAAGTTTACACAGGTTAGTGGCATCTCCATGGAATCATACATTTCCAAAATACAGATGTAGATATCAGTAGGTGGTGACAAGAGATGAGCAAAGTCTAGAAAAATGAAATTCTTGTGACAAGTGCATTTCTTTGTATGTAGCGGGTGCAATGATGGGGAACAGCAATCGCACTGACCTCCTCCTCATTGAACCCTCAGATGCTGCGTTCATGACTGATCACAGCATCTGAGGCTACTATTTAGGCCTTTCAGTGGTTAATCGGGGTAAAAATAAAAAAGATACATACCTCATCCATTTCCTGGCATAGAGGCCGTTGCAGACACCTTGATTGAAGAAATCATGTCATTACGCTGGCTGGGTGTGCTGGCATGGTGACATCATGTGCCACCCTGCGGGAGATTTTGCATAGTTTCTGCAATCAAGATGGCCGCAATGGCCTCTTCGTGCACAAATGGATGAGGTGAGTATTTTTTTTTTACCGCCATTTAAGGGAATATTTATCAATTAGCACGAAGTATGAAGACAATTGGCTTCGTGGCGAATCAAATCTTTCCTGAAATTCGGATTGAAGTCCACTTCAGATACTTTGATTCACTCAACACTAGTGATGACTCCTACAGTATAGCAGAATATACGCCCATGCTTAAGATTTTTTGGTGTGTTTTGTTCTTGCAGATGTATTTTGGACCTTCTGACCCTCTCCTGGGTGATAGAGTCTCATATCCAACATCATATCAGATTACTCCTGATGACCAGGTTCGATATGAAGCTATTGTGAAGATTCTGCAATATTTTGGATGGAACTGGGTTGGGATTATTACACCAAATAATGTGATTGGTGAAATGGAGTCAGAAGTACTTAGTAAAATGATGACTGAACATAACATCTGTGTAGCCTTTATCATTAAATTACAAAAATATAAATACAATACGAACAAAGTGAAACTGGCCAAAATTAGGAAATCGTATGCAAAAGTCATAGTGATTTGTGGCATTTATGACAAGCATTATGCTAAAAGTATCTACGGAGCTGAAATGGAAAATATCACCATGATCTTTCACGAGTCTTGGATTGATATTGTATATTTTGGAGATGCATTTTTTCAGTTGGTCAACTGCAGCTTAATGTTTATGTTACCAAGGAAAGCAGTCCCCAAGTTTAATGTCATTAAAAATGTAAACCCCTTGAACCGTCCAGATGACCCGCTGCTGGAAGATCTTTGGTACATCCTTTATCACTGCCTGACTAAAAATAAAGATAAAAATAATTTTTTTGAACGGCATTATAATAACCTTGGAGTTAACTGCACTAAGATATATAGTTTCCCAGCTACAATGTTTAACAGCCATAATATGTACTATGTATTCACATCTATCTATATTCTGGCTCATGTGTTGAACAGAATACTGCTAAAAAGAACTAATTTACAGACATACGGATTAAGACAAAAAGTAAGTAATATACAATCTGTCTGTAGAATCTGTGTTTCAAAGGGTAGATGATACAACCAATATGGTTGTAATATTGTGTATTTTCGATCACCGCCGCGCGGCGGGCGGTGACCGGAACAGAGTGCCTGCTGACAACCACGTATCGGTGATCGCTGCAAATCGCAGGTCAATTCAGACCTGCGGTTTGCAGCGTTTACGGGTCATTTCGGCGGCGATTGTGGAAGCCATCGGGTCCCCGTGCTACTGTAATGGGGACCCGATGGCATGGAAGGCAGCGCAATGCCTTCCTTAGGCATCATGGATGCCTTCCGGTGGAGAGCCTGTGAGATGCAGACACCCTGGATCTCACAGGCAGGAAGCTGTATGAGTAATACACACTGTATTACACATACAGCCAATGCATTCCATTACAGAAGTATTGGAATGCATTCTAAAGGGGATCAGACCCCAAAACTTGAAGTCCCAGAGTGGGACAAAAAAAAAAGTGTAAAAAAAACCTAAATAAATACATTTTTACAAAAAAAATTAAAGTTTCAAGTAAAGAAAAAGGGTCCTTTTCCCAAAATAAAGTAAAAAGAAAATTGTAAAAAATAGGGAAAAAAAGAAAAGTAGACATATTAGGTATCGCCACGTCCGTATCGACCAGCTCTATAAATATATCACAGGAACTAACCCCTCAGATTAACACCGTCAAAAAAATAAAATAAAAACAATGCTAAATAAACAATTTTTTGGTCACCTTACATCACTAAAAGTGTAACACCAAGCGATCAAAAAGGCATATTCCCCCAAAATGGTGTCAATCTAACCATCACCCCATCCCGCAAAAAATGAGCACCTACCTCAGACAATCGCCCAAAAAAAAAAAAACTATGGCTCTCAGACTAAAACATGATTTTTTTGTTTCAAAAATGCTAAGTAGACATAAGAATACTTAAGAACCTGCTCTATAAAAATACCACATGACCTAACCCCTCAGATAAACACCAAGCCATTTTTTTACACCTTACATCAAAAAGTGTAATAGCAAGCGATCAAAAAGGCGTATGCACCCTAAAATAGTACCATTCAAACCGGAATATCATCACACAAAAATTATACCCTGTGGCGAAACCAACCTCGCCATTGGGTTTTGGAGAGGCCTGGCTGCTGGCCTCTTGCCCCAGGATTATGGGCCATATACTAACTTTTAAACCCCTGAACCTATTCAAGTGAATTTTGGATAGGTTTGTCCCCAAGTTATACTGTTTAAATTGATGTAAGTTATATGTATGGCCAATGTAAACTCACAAAGTTGTAACAATTTATAATAAGTGTAACTTGTCAGCTTGGGAGGAATATGCTGGGTGGGTTTCTATTGTGCCATTGTCCCATTGTGCCTTTAAATGGTGATGTCTGTTCTGTTGTCCTCACATGTGTATTGGTGATCTCCCTTTGTCCTGAGAGATAATTGGATTGCTCCTCGGTTGTCTCCGGGACAGAGAGGAGGGAACCATGATGCATTGTGGGGATATGTTGTATCTGTCCTGTGACGCAGTCTCCCTTCTGGTCCTCTGGGGGCGTGAACGATTTGTTGCTGTACTTACATTGTATGTGTTGTAAATTACTGATTGGTTGCATTTAAAAACCCTGTGGGCAGTACTATGTTTGTGGTTTATGAATAAAAGAGGCTGTACATGAAGTACAGTCAGACCACTGCTTGACCCTCAACACGGAGCCTTGTCTCGTTATTGGGGGGATCCGCTGTATGCTGTTAGAGACTGATTGCCAGAAGTGTAAGCTGATTCCTGTTCGTCTGCTAGCAGCTATTTGTGAGGTTTCAGTTTGGAGTGCTACTTTGTATCCAGTTCGGGACATTGGTGTTCTGCAGTAGCTGATCCTGTCTCTCAGAAAGGGGCACATCGCCTAAACGGATTTTAACCCCTTGTCTGCTGTAACGGTCCGTTACATTGGTGGCAAGCAGCGGGATCGTTCCTACAGCCAGAAGGACAGCTACAGGAGACACCATTTCTTTGGATTTTATAACTTAAGGGCAACGCATGTCTCAGTACAGCGACCCTAAAAGCACCAGGATGGAACCAGCAGTGGAGTACAGATACTCTGTGGAGGAATTTGACCGTATGATGTGGTCGCGGCTGAACTTCTTCGGACCCAATCCAGCTGAGAAATACGTGAAGTTCGTGAGGAGTCTAGTGTTCAAGACCCTACTATACCGGGCAGAAGGTGACGGTCAGCTGCCACGTTGGGTGGACCTCCACCGGAAGTTACAGTTGCGGGACAGAGAGAGCTCAGTCTCCTCTCCCCAGCGGCAGAGTGTCCAGCAGGGAATTGGGAGCCCAGTCTCCATTCCCCAGCGGCAGTGTGAATTGCAGGGAATTGGGAGCCCAGTCTCCATTCCCCAGCGGCAGTGTGAAGTGCAGGGAATTGGGAGTCCAGTCTCCATTCCCCAGCGGCAGTGTGAAGTGCAGGCAGATGAGAGCAGCGTCCTCCCTCCCCAGCGGCAGGCTGAGTAACAGGGGGCAGAGGTAGTTGTCCTGCCCCCCAGCAGCAGAGTGATATGCCGGGAAGGCAGTGTGAAATGCATGGAGAGGAGAGCAGCGTCCTTCCTCCCCAGCAGCAGGCTGAGTTACAGGGGGCAGAGGTAGTTGTTCCTGCCCCCCAGCAGCAGAGTGATATGCCGGGAAGGCAGTGTGAAATGCAGGGAGAGGAGAGCAGCGTCCTCCCTCCCCAGCGGCAGGCTGAGTTACAGGGGGCAGAGGTAGTTGTTCCTGCCCCCCAGCAGCAGAGTGATTTTTTGGGAATTGGGAGCCCATTCTCCATTCCCCAGCGGCAGGTGGAGTTACAGGGGGCAGAGACACTCAGTCCTGTCCCCCAGTGGCAGAGTGTCCAGCAGGGAATAGAGAGCCCAGTCTCCTTTCCCCAGCAGGAGGACACTGTATTGGGAGCGGAGACGGTCGGTCGCCCTCCCCAGCGGCTGGAAGTATGAATGGGAGAGGAGCCCGTTACCCCCTCACCCCAGCGGCAGCTTAACGCACCAGGGGGAGACAGTAAGCCCCACAACAGTGCAGATGGGACCGTGGTCTCTGCACTTACAGCACAGGGGGTAGAGACAGTCGGTCTCCCCCTCCAACAACCAGAGGAGCCAGGGAGCAACACAGAGACCGGGAGTACCAGCTTTCAACATAACCTTGGTGGACTCACTGGACAGAGACAGGCTACCAAATGCAGTATTGGGTTGTGGGTGGGCTGCCAGACTAACTCAGGTACCGACCGGCGTGAGGTCAGGTATCTGGTTAGTCTTCCCTGGGGGGGGGGGGAGATGTGTGGCGAAACCAACCTCGCCATTGGGTTTTGGAGAGGACTGGCTGCTGGCCTCTTGCCCCAGGATTATGGGCCATATACTAACTTTTAAACCCCTGAACCTATTCAAGTGAATTTTGGATAGGTTTGTCCCCAAGTTAAACTGTTTAAATTGATGTAAGTTATATGTATGGCCAATGTAAACTCACAAAGTTGTAACAATTTATAATAAGTGTAACTTGTCAGCTTGGGAGGAATATGCTGGGTGGGTTTCTATTGTGCCATTGTCCCATTGTGTGTTTAAATGGTGATGTCTGTTCTATTGTCCTCACATGTGTATTGGCGATCTCCCTTTGTCCTGAGAGATAATTGCATTGCTCCTCGGTTGTCTCCGGGACAGAGAGGAGGGAACCATGATGCATTGTGGGGATATGTTGTATCTGTCCTGTGACGCAGTCTCCCTTCTGGTCCTCTGGGGGTGTGAATGATTTGTTGCTGTACTTACATTGTATGTGTTGTAAATTACTGATTGGTTGCATTTAAAAACCCTGTGGGCAGTACTATGTTTGTGGTTTATGAATAAAAGAGGCTGTACGTGAAGTACAGTCAGACCACTGCTTGACCCTCAACACGGAGCCTTGTCTCGTTATTGGGGGGATCCGCTGTATGCTGTTAGAGACTGATTGCCAGGAGTGTAAGCTGATTCCTGTTCGTCTGCTAGCAGCTATTTGTGAGGTTCCAGTTTGGAGTGCTACTTTGTATCCAGTTCGGGACATTGGTGTTCTGCAGTAGCTGGTCCTGTCTCTCAGAAAGGGGCACATCGCCTAAACTGATTTTAACCCCTTGTCTGCTGAAACGGTCCGTTACGTACCCTACCTAAGACCCTACCTATTTTTTTTTAATGATATTATTGTGTAAAACTTAAATAAATTTAAAAAAGTTAATATATTAGGTATCCCTGCATCAGTAAAAACCTGCTCTATAAAAATAGCACATGATCTAACCTGTCAGATGAACGTTGTAAATAATAAAAAATAAAAACGGTGCCAAAACAGCTATTTTTTGGCAAATTTTCAATTTTAATCCAGTTTTTCCAGTAACAAAGCAAGGGTTAACAGCTAAACAAAGTTTACAGAAACGCCCCATATGTGGTCGTAAACTGCTGTATGGCCACACGGCAGGGCACAGAAGGAAAGGAACGCCATTAGGTTTTTGGAAGGCAGTTTTTGCTGGACTGGTTTTTTGACACCATGTCCAATTTGAAGCCAAAAATCATATGTACCCTAACATAGTACCAACAAAACTGCCACCTTTCCAAAATGGGGGTCACTTTTTGGAGTTTCTACATTAGGGGTGCATCAGAGGGACTTCAAATGGGACATGGTGTCAAAAAAACGGTCCAGCAAAATCTGCCTTCCAAAAACCATATGATGTTCCTTTCCTTCTGCGCCCTGCCGTGTGCCCGTACAGCTGTTTACAACCACATATGGGGTGTTTCTGTAAACTGCAGAATCAGGCCAGTTTCTAAAATGGGGTCATTTTTGGCTGGTTTCTATTATGTAAGCCTCACAAAGTGACTGCAGACCTGAACTGCTCCTTAAAAAGTGTGTTTTGGAAACTTCTAAACCTTCTAACATCCCCAAAAAATAAAATGTCATTTACGAAATGATCTAAACATGAAGTAGACATATGGGGAATGTAAAGTAATAACTATTTTTGGAGGTATTACTATCTTTTATAAAAGTAGATAAATTAAAAATTAGCAAATTTGCAAATTTTTTAAATTTTTTCTGGTACATTTGGTATTTTTTTATAAATAAATATGAACATTTTTTACTTAATTTTACCACTGTCATAAAATACAATATGTGACGACAAAACAATCTCAGAATGGCATAAATAAGTAAAAGCGTTTAAAAGTTAGATTTGCAAAAAATGGCCTGGTCCTTAATCTCCTCAGGACCGCCGTACGCAGGATTGCTTCTTTGCGGCGGTCCTGTTACTCTGGGTGGACGCATATACGCGTCCTCTCGCGATAGCCGAGATTTCCTGTGAACGCGCGCACACAGGCGCACACGTTCACAGGAACGGAAGGTAAGCGAGTGGATCTCCAGCCTGCCAGCGGCGATCGTTCGCTGGCAGCCTGGAGATGCGATTTTTTTAACCCCTAACAGGTATATTAGACGCTGTTTTGATAACAGCGTCTAATATACCTGCTACCTGGTCCTCTGGTGGTCCCTTTTGCTTGGATAGACCACCAGAGGACACAGGCAGCTCATTAAAGTAGCACCAAACACCACTACACTACACCCCCCGTCACTTATTAACCCCTTATGAACCACTGATCACCCCTGATCACCCCATATAGACTCCCTGATCACCCCCCTGTCATTGATCACCCCCCTGTCATTGATCACCCCCCTGTAAGGCTCCATTCAGACGTCCGTATGATTTTTACGGATCCACGGATACATGGATCGGATCTGCAAAACACATACGGACATCTGAATGGAGCCTTACAGGGGGGTGATCAATGATAGGGGGGTGATCACCTCATATACACTCCCTGATCACCCCCTGTCATTGATCACCCCCCTGTCATTGATCACCCCCCTGTAAGGCTCCAGACATCCGTATGATTTTTAAGGATCCACGGATACATGGATCGGATCCGCAAAACACATACGGACGTCTGAATGGAGCCTTACAGGGGGGTGATCACCCATATAGACTCCCTGATCACCCCCCTGTCATTGATCACCCCCCTGTAAGGCTCCATTCAGACGTCCGTATGATTTTTACGGATCCACGGATACATGGATCGGATCCGCAAAACACATACGGATGTCTGAATGGAGCCTAACAGGGGGGTGATCACCCATATAGACTGCCTGATCACCCCCCTGTCATTGATCACCCCCCTGTCATTGATCACCCCCCTGTCATTGATCACCCCCTGTAAGGCACCATTCAGACGTCCGTATGATTTTTACGAATAGACGGATACATGGATCGGATACGCAAAACACATACGTACGTCTGAATGGAGCCTTATAGGGGGGGTGATCAATGACAGGGGGGTGATCACCCCATATAGACTCCCTGATCACCCCCCTGTCATTGATCACCCCCCTGTCATTGATCACCCCCCTGTGAGGCTCCATTCAGACGTCCGTATGATTTTTACGGATCCACGGATACATGGATCTGATCCGCAAAACACATACAGTCATCTGAATGGAGCCTTACAGGGGGGTGATCAATGACAGGGGCATGATCACCCCATATAAACTCCCTGATCACCCCCCTGTCATTGATCACCCGCCTGTCATTGATCACCCCCCTGTAATGCTCCATTCAGACATTTTTTTGGCCCAAGTTAGCGGAATTTTTTTTTTTTCTTACAAAGTCTCATATTCCACTAACTTGTGTCAAAAAATAAAATCTCACATGAACTCACCATACCCCTCACGGAATCCAAATGCGTAAAAATTTTTAGACATTTATATTCCAGACTTCTTCTCACGCTTTAAGGCCCCTAGAATGCCAGGGCAGTATAAATACCCCACATGTAACCCCATTTCGGAAAGAAGACACCCCAAGGTATTCCGTGAGGGGCATATTGAGTCCATGAAAGATTGAAATTTTTGTCCCAAGTTAGCGGAAAGGGAGACTTTGTGAGAAAAAAAAAAAATCAATTTCCGCTAACTTGTGCCAAAAAACAAAAATGCTATGAACTCGCCATGCCCCTCATTGAATACCTTGGGGTGTCTTCTTTCCAAATTGGGGTCACATGTGGGGTATTTATACTGCCCTGGCATTTTAGGGGCCCTAAAGCGTGAGAAGAAGTCTGGGATCTAAATGTCTAAAAATGCCCTCATAAAGGAATGTGGGCCCCTTTGCGCATCTAGGCTGCAAAAAAGTGTCACACATCTGGTATCGCCGTACTCAGGAGAAGTTGGGCAATGTGTTTTGGGGTGTCCAAAGTGCACCTTTAGGATTTCACAGGACATTTACCTACTTACCACACATTAGGGCCCCTAGAATGCCAGGGCAGTATAACTACCCCACAAGTGACCCCATTTTGGAAAGAAGACACCCCAAGGTATTCCGTGAGGGGCATGGCGAGTTCCTAGAATTTTTTATTTTTTGTCACAAGTTAGCGGAAAATGATGATTTTTTTTTTCTTTTCTTACAAAGTCTCATATTCCACTAACTTGTGACAAAAAATAAAAACTTCCATGAACTCACTATGCCCATCACGAAATACCTTGGGGTGTCTTCTTTCCAAAATGGGGTCACTTGTGGGGTAGTTATACTGCCCTGGCATTTTAGGGGCCCGAATGCGTGAGAAGTGGTTTGAAATCAAAATCTGTAAAAAATGGCCTGTGAAATCCGAAAGGTGCTCTTTGGAATGTGGGCCCCTTTGCCCACCTAGGCTGCAAAAAAGTGTCACACATCTGGTATCGCCGTACTCAGGAGAAGTTGGGCAATGTGTTTTGGGGTGTCTTTTTACATATACCCATGCTGGGTGAGAGAAATATCTTGACAAAAGACAACTTTTCCCATTTTTTTATACAAAGTTGGCATTTGACCGAGATATTTATCTCACCCAGCATGGGTATATGTAAAATGACACCCCAAAACACATTGCCCAACTTCTCCTGAATACGGCAATACCAGATGTGTGACACTTTTTTGCAGCCTAGGTGGGCAAAGGGGCCCACATTCCAAAGAGCACCTTTCGGATTTCACCGGCCATTTTTTACAGATTTTGATTTCAAACTACTTTTCACGCATTCGGGCCCCTAGAATGCCAGGGCAGTATAACTACCCCACAAGTGACCCCATTTTGGAAAGAAGACACCCCAAGGTATTCGCTGATGGGCATAGTGAGTTCATAGAAGTTTTTATTTTTTGTCACAAGTTATGGAATATGAGACTTTGTAAGAAAAAAAATAAAAAATAAAAAATCATAATTTTCCGCTAACTTGTGACAAAAAATAAAAAGTTCTATGAACTCACTATGCCCATCAGCGAATACCTTAGGGTGTCTACTTTCCGGAATGGGGTCATTTGTGGGGTGTTTGTACTGTCTGGCCATTGTAGAACCTCAGGAAACATGACAGGTGCTCAGAAAGTCAGAGCTGCTCCAAAAAGCGGAAATTCACATTTTTGTACGATAGTTTGTAAACGCTATAACTTTTACCCAAACCATTTTTTTTTTACCCAAACATTTTTTTTTTATTAAAGACATGTAGAACAATAAATTTAGAGAAAAATTTATATATGGATGTCGTTTTTTTTGCAAAAGTTTACAACTGAAAGTGAAAAATGTCATTTTTTTGCAAAAAAATCGTTAAATTTCGATTAATAACAAAAAAAGTAAAAATGTCAGCAGCAATGAAATACCACCAAATGAAAGCTCTATTAGTGAGAAGAAAAGGAGGTAAAATTCATTTGGGTGGTAAGTTGTATGACCGAGCAATAAATGATGAAAGTAGTGTAGGTCAGAAGTGTAAAAAGTGGCCTGGTCATTAAGGGTGTTTAAGCTAGGGGGGCTGAGGTGGTTAAGGTGAAAATGAGCACGGTCCTTAAGGGGTTAAATATTTTATTCTATTTCAAGAAACTCCTCTGTTCACTGTGTAAATATGAGTTTGTAACCTCCAATGTATCTTCATTGATAACTTCCTATTATTGCATTGGTTCCTTCATGTTCAAGCCTGTTTTTGCTAACATAAAAGGCTTTTCTTATCTAAGACATTTATGACATATCCCCCAGTACACGTGTCTGATAGGGTCAGAGCTTGTGAGATGCAAACACATCTCTTCTTTCAGTTCTACGCTATTTCCACGACTCTCATTCATTTCTACCGTAATTATGGATTAACCATAAAGCAGTGAACTTGACTGTGTCAATAAACTTTTGATTACGGAAAAGTGGTGGGAGATAATGTCCCCTGGGGGGAGTAATAGTTTCCCTCAGCGGGCAGTCTCTGCCCACAGAACAAAAGAGATATACAAAAAGTGATATAAGTGTTAGCGTTTTAGGGTGGTTTAGGTTTAGGTTTGCATGTAGATTCACAGTGATGGATGGCAGCACACTTCAAGGCTTCAAATCAATCACTTTATTAGGACAATGTATGGCTCGACACATTTCAGGGAGTACAATTCCCCTTCCTCAGGAGCAGGTGCTAGGTAACATATACTGATTAAATGCCGCTATATATATACATTCATACATACCCAATTAGGGAGATCAAAACATCATGTGTGTGACCTGGCGCTCTCGTGTCTCTAATCCTGGAACCGGAAGTGTTGAAACGTCGCATCCGCTCTATGGAACGCAAATGCGCTCCACGGAAAACAGGAAGCGTCCAAGCTCGACAACCGGTGTGTGGGTGGAACGCAAACCACGCTCCACAGTGGCCAGACGCAACCTCGCGACATCTCGTGGGACAGGCTGCGGGTAGGGGGAGGGAGCGTCAAGGGTATGTTGCGCTCTTCAACCTTCAAGCCTGCATATATATGTATATACCACAGTTTTAGGGCGTATATAAGGATTACTAGAATACAAGATAGAAGTAATTAAATACAGGATAAAAAGCCCACAAAAAAATCGGGATCTATATAGATGTATGTATATCACGATATATCACAATATAGTATGTGAAGGACAATATATTATAAATAAAAATAAAAAATAAATAAGCGAAGCAAATATAATATTCAATATTATAAACATATTTATGTTCAAATATATATATACATATACGTGTATATACATACATACACACACACACATAGGATTGCAAACCACACTTATACACCTATATAAAATTTCAGACAACATAAAGTATGTAAAATAATTTAAGTTAAAAAAATATATATCTAAAAATATATACAGTTGCAAAAAAAAGTATGTGAACCCTTTGGAATGATATGGATTTCTGCACAAATTGGTCATAAAATGTGATCTGATCTTCATCTAAGTCACAACAATAGACAATCACAGTCTGCTTAAACTAATAACACACAAAGAATTAACCACTTCCCGCCACGCTAACGCCGAAAGGCGTCATTTCTGCGGCGCTCCCAGGTCACACTAACGCCAATAGGCGTCATCTCGCGTGAGCCGAGATTTCCTGTGAACGCGCGCACACAGGCGCGCGCGCTCACAGGAACGGAAGGTAAGAGAGTTGATCTCCAGCCTGCCAGCGGCGATCGTTCGCTGGCAGGCTGGAGATGTGTTTTTTTTAACCCCTAACAGGTATATTAGACGCTGTTTTGATAACAGCGTCTAATATACCTGCTACCTGGTCCTCTGGTGGTCCCCTTTGTTTGGATCGACCACCAGAGGACACAGGTAGCTCAGTAAAGTAGCACCAAGCACCACTACACTACACTACACCCCCCCCCCGTCACTTATTAACCCCTTATTAGCCCCTGATCACCCCATATAGACTCCCTGATTACCCCCCTGTCATTGATTACCCCCCTGTCATTGATTACCCCCCTGTAAAGCTCCATTCAGACGTCCGCATGATTTTTACGGATCCACTGATAGATGGATCGGATCCGCAAAACGCATCCGGACGTCTGAATGAAGCCTTACAGGGGCGTGATCAATGACTGTGGTGATCACCCCATATAGACTCCCTGATCACCCCCCTGTCATTGATTACACCCCTGTCATTGATCACCCCCCTGTAAAGCTCCATTCAGACGTCCGCATGATTTTTACGGATGCACTGATAGATGGATCCGATCCGCAAAACGCATCCGGACGTCTGAATGAAGCCTTACAGGGGCATGATCAATGACTGTGGTGATCACCCCATATAGACTCCCTGATCACCCCCCTGTAAAGCTCCATTCAGATGTCCGCATGATTTTTACGGATGCACTGATAGATGGATCCGATCCGCAAAACGCATCCGGACGTCTGAATGAAGCCTTACAGGGGCATGATCAATGACTGTGGTGATCACCCCATATAGACTCCCTGATCACCCCCCTGTAAAGCTCCATTCAGATGTCCGCATGATTTTTACGGATGCACTGATAGGTGGATCGGATCCGCAAAACGCATCCGGACGTCTGAATGAAGCCTTACAGGGGCGTGATCAATGACTGTGGTGATCACCCCATATAGACTCCCTGATCACCCCCCTGTCATTGATTACCCCCCTGTAAAGCTCCATTCAGACGTCCGCATGATTTTTACGGATCCACTGATAGATGGATCGGATCCGCAAAACGCATCCGGACGTCTGAATGAAGCCTTACAGGGGCATGATCAATGACTGTGGTGATCACACCATATAGACTCCCTGATCACCCCCCTGTCATTGATTACCCCCCTGTAAAGCTCCATTCAGATGTCCGCATGATTTTTACGGATGCACTGATAGATGGATCGGATCCGCAAAACGCATCCGGACGTCTGAATGAAGCCTTACAGGGGCGTGATCAATGACTGTGGTGATCACCCCATATAGACTCCCTGATCACCCCCCTGTCATTGATCACCCCCCCCTGTCATTGATCACCCCCCTGTCATTGATCACCCCCCTGTCATTGATCACCCCCCTGTAAGGCTCCATTCAGACATTTTTTTGGCCCAAGTTAGCGGAATTATTATTATTTTTTTCTTACAAAGTCTCATATTCCACTAACTTGTGTCAAAAAATAAAATCTCACATGAACTCACCATACCCCTCACGGAAACCAAATGCGTAAAATTTTTTAGACATTTATATTCCAGACTTCTTCTCACGCTTTAGGGCCCCTAGAATGCCAGGGCAGTATAAATACCCCACATGTGACCCCATTTCGGAAAGAAGACACCCCCAGGTATTCCGTGAGGGGCATATTGAGTCCATGAAAGATTGAAATTTTTGTCCCAAGTTAGCGGAACGGGAGACTTTGTGAGAAAAAAATTAAAAATATCAATTTCCGCTAACTTGTGCCAAAAAAAAAAAATTTCTATGAACTCGCCATGCCCCTCATTGAATACCTTGGGGTGTCTTCTTTCCAAAATGGGGTCACATGTGGGGTATTTATACTGCCCTGGCATTCTAGGGGCCCCAAAGCGTGAGAAGAAGTCTGGTATCCAAATGTCTAAAAATGCCCTCCTAAAAGGAATTTGGGCACCTTTGCGCATCTAGGCTGCAAAAAAGTGTCACACATCTGGTATCGCCGTACTCAGGAGAAGTTGGGGAATGTGTTTTGGGGTGTCATTTTACATATACCCATGCTGGGTGAGAGAAATATCTTGGTCAAATGCCAACTTTGTATAAAAAAATGGGAAAAGTTGTCTTTTGCCAAGATATTTCTCTCACCCAGCATGGGTATATGTAAAATGACACCCCAAAACACATTCCCCAACTTCTCCTGAATACGGCGATACCACATGTGTGACACTTTTTTGCAGCCTAGGTGGGCAAAGGGGCCCACATTCCAAAGAGCACCTTTAGGATTTCACAGGTCATTTACCTACTTACCACACATTAGGGCCCCTGGAAAATGCCAGGGCAGTATAACTACCCAACAAGTGACCCCATTTTGGAAAGAAGACACCCCAAGGTATTCCGTGAGGGGCATGGCGAGTTCCTAGAATTTTTTATTTTTTGTCACAAGTTAGTGGAAAATGATGATTTTTTTTTTTTTTTTTTTTTCATACAAAGTCTCATATTCCACTAACTTGTGACAAAAAATAAAAACTTCCATGAACTCACTATGCCCATCAGCGAATACCTTGGGGTCTCTTCTTTCCAAAATGGGGTCACTTGTGGGGTAGTTATACTGCCCTGGCATTCTAGGGGCCCAAATGTGTGGTAAGGAGTTTGAAATCAAATTCTGTAAAAAATGACCTGTGAAATCCGAAAGGTGCTCTTTGGAATATGGGCCCCTTTGCCCACCTAGGCTGCAAAAACGTGTCACACATCTGGTATCCCCGTACTCAGGAGAAGGTGGGGAATGTGTTTTGGGGTGTCATTTTACATATACCCATGCTGGGTGAGAGAAATATCTTGGCAAAAGACAACTTTTCCCATTTTTTTTATACAAAGTTGGCATTTGACCAAGATATTTATCTCACCCAGCATGGGTATATGTAAAAAGACACCCCAAAACACATTCCTCAACTTCTCCTGAATACAGAGATACCAGATGTGTGACACGTTTTTGCAGCCTAGGTGGGCAAAGGGGCCCATATTCCAAAGAGCACCTTTCGGATTTCACTCGTCATTTTTTGCAGAATTTGATTTCAAACTCCTTACCACACATTCGGGCCCCTAGAATGCCAGGGCAGTATAACTACCCCACAAGTGACCCCATTTTGGAAAGAAGAGACCCCAAGGTATTCGCTGATGGGCATAGTGAGTTCATGGAAGTTTTTATTTTTTGTCACAAGTTAGTGGAATATGAGACTTTGTATGAAAAAAAAATAAAAAAAAAAAATCATCATTTTCCACTAACTTGTGACAAAAAATAAAAAATTCTAGGAACTTGCCATGCCCCTCACGGAATACCTTGGGGTGTCTTCTTTCCAAAATGGGGTCACTTGTGGGGTAGTTATACTGCCCTGGCATTCTAGGGGCCCGAATGTGTGGTAAGGAGTTTGAAATCAAATTCTGTAACAAATGACCTGTGAAATCCGAAAGGTGCTCTTTGGAATATGGGCCCCTTTGCCCACCTAGGCTGCAAAAAAGTGTCACACATCTGGTATTGCCGTACTCAGGAGAAGGTGGGGAATGTGTTTTGGGGTGTCATTTTACATATACCCATGCTGGGTGAGAGAAATATCTTGGCAAAAGACAACTTTTCCCATTTTTTTATACAAAGTTGGCATTTGACCAAGATATTTATCCCACCCAGCATGGGTATATGTAAAAAGACACCCCAAAACACATTCCTCAACTTCTCCTGAATACAGAGATACCAGATGTGTGACACTTTTTTGCAGCCTAGGTGGGCAAAGGGGCCCATATTCCATAGAGCACCTTTCGGATTTCACAGGTCATTTTTTACAGAATTTGATTTCAAACTCCTTACCACACATTTGGGCCCCTAGAATGCCAGGGCAGTATAACTACCCCACAAGTGACCCCATTTTGGAAAGAAGAGACCCCAAGGTATTTCGTGATGGGCATAGTGAGTTCATAGAAGTTTTTATTTTTTGTCACAAGTTAGTGGAATATGAGACTTTGTAAGAAAAAAAAAAAAAAAAAAAAAAATCATCATTTTCCGCTAACTTGTGACAAAAAATAAAAAGTTCTATGAACTCACTATGCCCATCAGCGAATACCTTAGGGTGTGTACTTTCCGAAATGGGGTCATTTGTGGGGTGTTTGTACTGTCTGGCCATTGTAGAACCTCAGGAAACATGACAGGTGCTCAGAAAGTCAGAGCTGCTTCAAAAAGCGGAAATTCCCATTTTTGTACCATAGTTTGTAAACGCTATAACTTTTACCCAAACCATTTTTTTTTACCCAAACATTTTTTTTTTTATCAAAGACATGTAGAACTATAAATTTAGAGCAAAATTTCTATATGGATCTCGTTTTTTTTGCAAAATTTTACAACTGAAAGTGAAAAATGTCATTTTTTTGCAAAAAAATCGTTAAATTTCGATTAATAACAAAAAAAGTAAAAATGTCAGCAGCAATGAAATACCACCAAATGAAAGCTCTATTAGTGAGAAGAAAAGGAGGTAAAATTCATTTGGGTGGTAAGTTGCATGACCGAGCAATAAACGGTGAAAGTAGTGTAGTGCCGATTTGTAAAAAAGGGCCTGGTCTTTAGGGGGGTATAAACCTGTGGTCCTTAAGTGGTTAAATGTTACCATGTTTTTATTGAACACACCATGTAAACATTCACAGTGCAGGTGGAAAAAGTATGTGAACCCTTGGATTTAATAACTGGTTGAACCTCTTTTGGCAGCAATAACTTCAACCAATCTGTAGTTGCAGATCAGACGTGCACAATGGTCAGGAGTAATTATTGACCATTCCTCTTTACAAAACTGTTTCAGTTCAGCAATATTCTTGGGATGTCTGGTGTGATTTCGCTTTCTTGAGGTCATGCCACAGCATCTCAATCGGGTTGAGGTCAGGACTCTGACTGGGCCACTCCAGAAGGTGTATTTTCTTCTGTTTAAGCCATTCTGTTGTTGATTTACTTTTATGCTTTGGGTCGTTGTCCTGTTGCAACAGCATCTTCTGTTGAGCTTCAGCTGGTGGACAGATGGCCTTAAGTTCTCCTGCAAAATGTCTTGATAAACTTGGGAATACATTTTTCCTTCGATGATAGCAATCCGTCCAAGCCTTGATGCAGCAAAGCAGCCCCAAACCATCTGCCGCTGACTAAAAGCATTTGTGAGACGGATACGGATCCGTCTCACAAATGCATTGCAAGGATGGATCCGTCTCTCCGCTTGTCATTCGAACAGACGGATCCCTCTTGTATATTTTTTCACATTTTTACCGGTCTGCACATGCGCAGGCCGGAAGGACGGATCCGGTATTCCGGTATTTTGAATGCCGGATCCGGCACTGATACATTCCTATGGGAAAAAATGCCGGATCCGGCATTCAGGCAAGTCTTCAGTTTTTTTCGCCAGAGATAAAACCGTAGCATGCTACGGTTTTATCTTTTGCCTGATCAGTCAAAACGACTGAACTGAAGACATCCTGATGCAAGCTGAACGGATTACTCTCCATTCAGAATGCATGGGGATATGCCTGATCAGTTCTTTTCTGGTATAGAGCCCCTGTGACGGAACTCTATGCCGGAAAAGAAAAACGCTAGTGTAAAAGTAGCCTAAGTCAAAAGAAAAATTATCCAACTTAAAACAGTTCCCCCTGAGTTTAATCACGCGTTATAGTATTAAACATACGGCAATTAGAAATACTCTTACGAAACATTGGTTGTTGCTGACAAAGGATCCTATCATAGGGAGTACGATCCCACAAGCCCCCACCCTCACTTTTCGGAGAGCGAGATCGCTGAAAGAAATCATGGCACCTTCTTGCCCCAAAATAGTGAGTTTGTTGGAACAACAAATACCCTTTAGGAACATTAACTATAAAGTGGGATCCTATATGTGCAAGAAAACAAGATGCAAATGCTGTGCCATGATCTCTGACAATATTAAGAAAGTGACCCTCCCCACCCTCAAAGACCCCATCCCCTTGTGACACAAAATGAATTGTAATACCTCCAACGTGATTTATCTGTTGCAGTGTTTGTGTGATATATACTATGTGGGACAGACCACCCAAACGTTACGTGAACGCATGAACGAGCATAGATCCAATATTAATCGAAAGGTTACCACCCACAGCGTCTCCCGCTATTTTTCCATTCATCATGACGGGGACCCTATCTCGCTTAAAGTAACCCCCCTTGACCGAGTACCTCATTCTTTGGACTAAATGAGTCATTAGAATATGTGAATTATTGAAGACCACGGGGGCCCAAATAGGCACCATTTTTTTGTATTCAACCATTTAGCCTTATTATTTATAAGCTTATTTTTATTATTTATAAGCATACTTTTATACTCATATATTCATTTATTCATGGTGATTCATTTATATATATCCACTTATTTATTCACGCCAATGCTGGTATACTCTCTATATGGGAATGTACATTACATTGCTTTTTAGTTTCATTTACCGTATATATATTTTTAGATGAACTTATAATGACTCTTTTTAGTGTACTTGGTTCATATTATCTTTATTACATACGTTCATTTTTATTCCTATTTTTATATGATTGTAACGGTCGCGTACACACACACACAGGGGGGAGGGAAGTGACCACCGCGCTCCACCCTCACCCATGGCCCATCCTATTTATATGGATACACCTTAATAAAATGGGAATGGTTGGTGATATTAACTTCCTGTTTGTGGCACATTAGTATATGTGAGGAGGGAAACTTTTCAAGATGGGTGGTGACCATGGCGGCCATTTATCCATTTTGAATCCAACTTTAGTTTTTTCAATAGGAAGAGGGTCATGTGACACATCAAACTTATTGGGAACTTCACAAGAAAAACAATGGTGTGCTTGGTTTTAACGTAACTTTATTCTTTCATGAGTTATTTACAAGTTTCTGACCACTTATAAAATGTTTTCAATGTGCTGCCCATTGTGTTGGATTGTCAATGCAACCCTCTTCTCCCACTCTTCACACACTGATAGCAACACCGGTATCCGTAGTTTCAGGTGCTGCACATCTCGTATCTTCACAGCATAGACAATTGCCTTCAGATGACCCCAAAAGATAAAAGTCTAAGGGGGTCAGATCGGGAGACCTTGGGGGCCATTCAACTGGCCCACGATGACCAATCCACTTTCCAGGAAACTGTTCATCTAGGAATGCTCGGACCTGACACCCATAATGTGGTGGTGGGTGCACCATCTTGCTGGAAAAACTCAGGGAACGTGCCAGCTTCAGTGCATAAAGATGGAAACACATCATCATGTAGCAATTTCACATATCCAGTGACCCCCTTAGACTTTTATCTTTGGGGTCATCTGAAGGCAATTGTCTATGCTGTGAAGATACGAGATGTGCAGCACCTGAAACTACGGATACTGGAAGCCTGTGCTAGCATTTCTCCTGCGGTGTTGCTATCAGTGTGTGAAGAGTGGGAGAAGAGGGTTGCATTGACAATCCAACACAATGGGCAGCACATTGAACACATTTTATAAGTGGTCAGAAACTTGTAAATAACTCATGAAAGAATAAAGTTACGTTAAAACCAAACACTGTTTTTCTTGTGAAATTCCCAATAAGTTTGATGTGTCACATGACCCTCTTCCTATTGAAAAAACAAAAGTTGGATTCAAAATAGCCGACTTCAAAATGGCCGCCATGGTCACCACCCATCTTGAAAAGTTTACCCCCTCACATATACTAATGTGCCACAAACAGGAAGTTAATATCACCAACCATTCCCATTTTATTAAGGTGTATCCATATAAATGGCCCACCCTGTAGTATATGCTGTGAATACACCATAAATGTCTAAAATGAGAATGCCTCTGTTATAAAACCTATATACAGGTTTTGACTTACTATTCTCATGAAAAACTGCACTTTCCCTTATTATAATTAGTCATTAGCATTATCATCTCCCCATTACATGTAAACCTTTGTTTACACATACAAATTTATATTAGCTCAAATTTGGTTAAATTTGGTTAGAGACTAAGGAAATCATTTTCATAACAAAACCAGCACAAAAAAATATATTAACTAGGTAATTCTTGATCAGCCATAACACACATCACATCAACTGGATTGACCGCTCATAGACAGATATAGGACAGGCATTGTGTGACATAATATCACGTTTGTTTTTTAAAGTTGCTGGTCATCTCGCACCACACATTTCAGGATATTTTGAGCAAAGAGGAAAGGTAACTAATAAATAATTATTACCAGCTAGTTAAAGGGGTTTTTCAGGATTTTGATACTAATGACCAATCTGATTGTTGGGGATGCAACACCCAGGATTATCGCTGATCAGCTGTTTGAGAAGACATTGGCTCTCCAAGCACAGCGTCATACATTGTATAGCAGATGTGCTTGGTATCACGCTCAGCCCCTTTGAAGTCACTGAGCCTTTGAAGCACAGACGCTATACAATGTACAATGCTGTGCTTGGTAAGCTGCGAGAAGGACACAGTGCTCACAGGAACGCCAGTGTCTTCTCAAACAGCAGATTGGCCGGGGT
Organism: Bufo bufo; assembly: GCF_905171765.1. Classification (NCBI taxonomy): domain Eukaryota; kingdom Metazoa; phylum Chordata; class Amphibia; order Anura; family Bufonidae; genus Bufo; species Bufo bufo. The sequence continues at coordinate 814,579,797 of NC_053390.1, forward strand.
CCCGGGTGTTGGACTCCATCAATAAGATATTGATGACCTATCCTGAGGATGGGTCATCAGGATTAAAATCCTTTTAATATACACTGCTCAAAAAAATAAAGGGAACACAAAAATAACACATCCTAGATCTGAATTAATTAAATATTCTTCTGAAATACTTTGTTCTTTACATAGTTGAATGTGCTGACAACAAAATCACACAAAAATTAAAAATGGAAATCAAATTTTTTAACCCATGGAGGTCTGGATTTGGAGTCACACTCAAAATTAAAGTGGAAGAACACACTACAGACTGATCCAACTTTGATGTAATGTCCTTAAAACAAGTCAAAATGAGGCTCAGTAGTGTGTGTGGCCGCCACGTGCCTGTATAACCTCCCTACAACGCCTGTGCATGCTCCTGATGAGGTGGCGGACGGTCTCCTGAGGGATCTCCTCCCAGACCTGGACTAAAGCATCTGCCAACTCCTGGACAATCTGTGGTGCAACGTGACATTGGTGGATAGAGCGAGACATGATGTCCCAGATGTGCTCAATTGGATTCAGGTCTGGGGAAGGGGCAGGCCAGTCCATAGCATCAATGCCTTTGTCTTGCAGGAACTGCTGACACACTCCAGCCACATGAGGTCTAGCATTGTCTTGCATTAGGAGGAACCCAGGGCCAACCGCACCAGCATATGGTCTCACAAGGGGTCTGAGGATCTCATCTCGGTACCTAATGGCAGTCAGGCTACCTCTGGCGAGCACATGGAGGGCTGTGCGGCCCTCCAAAGTAATGCCACCCAACACCATTAATGACCCAATGCCAAACCGGTCATGCTGGAGGATGTTGCAGGCAGCAGAACGTTCTCCACGGCATCTCCAGACTCTGTCACGTCTGTCACATGTGCTCAGTGTGAACCTGCTTTCATCTGTGAAGAGCACAGGGTGCCAGTGGCGAATTTGCCAATCTTGGTGTTCTCTGGCAAATGCCAAACGTCTGTAAGCACAACCCCTACCTGTGGACGTCGGGCCCTCATATCACCCTCATGGAGTCTGTTTCTGACCGTTTGAGCAGACACATGCACATTTGTGGACTGCTGGAGGTCATTTTGCAGGGCTCTGGCAGTGCTCCTCCTGTTCCTCCTTGCACAAAAACGGCGGAGTTAGCGGTCCTGCTGCTGGGTTGTTGCCCTCCTACAGCCTCCTCCACGTCTCCTGATGTACTGGCCTGTCTCCTGGTAGCGCCTCCATGCTCTGGACACTACGCTGACAGACACAGCAAACCTTCTTGCCACAGCTCGCATTGATGTGCCATCCTGGATAAGCTGCACTACCTGAACCACTTGTGTGGGTTGTAGACTCCGTCTCATGCTACCACTAGAGTGAAAGCACCGCCAGCATTCAAAAGTGACCAAAACATCAGCCAGGAAGCATAGGAACTGAGAAGTTGTCTGTGATCACCACCTGCAGAACCACTTTTTTATTGGGGGTGTCTTGCTAATCGCCTATAATTTCCACCTGTTGTCTATCCCATTTGTACAACAGCATGTGAAATTGATTGTCACTCAGTGTTGCTTCCTAAGTGGACAGTTTGATTTCACAGAAGTGTGATTGACTTGGAGTTACAATGTGTTGTTTAAGTGTTCCCTTTATTTTTTTGAGCAGTGTATGTTCTAGATAGAGAGGAGTGAAGTTTTAAAAAATTTGATTCAGTAGATTTGCCGAATTTTGACAAGATATTCCATTTGGTACGAATTACTTTGTTATGAATCGCTTTCCATTGAATGGAGCGGGTGCAAAAATGCCCCTGTAATTTAACCCCTAAGATGCTGTATTCAACGCTGATCGTGGCAACTAAAACTCACATTTAGGTGCTCAGTGGCTAATCCAGGGTTAAAAATAAAAAATATACTTCATCCACTTGATCGCGGAGAGGCCGTTCACTCCCATCTTGGTTGAAGAAAACCCGCCAAAGGACCTGCGGTGAGCATGCTGACATCACCACGTTGGTCGTGCATTTTGACGTCATCAGTAGAGATGAGCGAATCAAATATGACGAAGTGGAATTCGATCCGAATTTCAGGAAAAATTCAATTCGCACCTAACCCAAATTTCCTCACACTTCGTTGTAACGAATCGCATTTTGTCCTAAAATGGCTTCTAAAAATGGCCGCTACATGTGTGACGACATGGGGCAAGGAACTCTGGAAAGGCGGGATCATACATAATGCCAAGCATGCAGCCAATTAGCAGTCAGCCAGCTCTATGATGTCACAGCCCTATAAATAGCCTCAGCCATCTTGGGTTCTGCCATGTTCCAGAGTACTTAGTGCAGGGAGAGACGTCAGCAGGCGCTAGGGACAGTGCTAGGAAAAATTTCATTGTGCAAAAAAAGTGATTTACAAGTGCAGGGAAAGATTATTCAAGGTGTAGGGAAAGGAGAGGGAGGAATCATTCCACAGCACTTATGTAGAACAGGGTTCAGTAGGGAAGGTTACAGCCTGGGTAATAGGAACAATACTGGGGATCCAAATAACCATTATACAGTTCTGTCATTCCAGCAAACTCTTCTTGTCATTGGGGTGCAAGTGCTGTGTTGAAAAGCCTTTAGTGGGGTATATCAGTAGAAAAATAAAAATATATTCAGCGTTAACTGTTGCAGTTATATGTGTTAAATAATGTTGATCGAGCATGCTCGGCCGAACACCAGTGGTGGTATTCGGCCAAATACCGCATGTGCTCGAGTCTCCTCGCTGTAATGCCGTAGCCATGTTGGTTACTGGCATTACAGTGATTGGCTGGCCGAAACGCGTCATCGGGTGCTATATAGCACCCGATGACCTATGTTCGGATTAGTTTTAGTCAGGGAGAGCTGTGCTGAGGAAGGGACAGACAGTGTAGGCAGTGATATAGGAATATTTTTATTAGAAAATCTTTTCAGAGACCCAAAAGTCCTTTTAAGGACTACTGTGTGTGGCAGCAGCAATATATATTTTTAGCGCAACCTGCACTAAATTGCTAAAACTTTACAGACCCAAAAGTCCTTTTAAGGACTATTGTGTGCGGCAGCAATATCTATTTTTAGCGCTAAATAGCGTGCAATAGTTAGGCCGCTGCTAACAGTGACATTACCAGGGCCACATCTCCAGTGTAACGTGTGCGCATAACATTTTTATCTGTGACATACACTGTACTTTTCCCGTAGACGCTGCAGACAGTGACAGTGATTACAAGTAATACATCTTCCTGTATAACGTTTCCTCATCCCAAATACCTGTGACATTCCCTGTAATTTTTTATTAGCCGATGGTGACAGCATTGACATTATCTGCGGGATATCTCCTGTGTAGAGATGGCCTTGCGGTTCGCCCGGCGGTCGGTTTGCGGCGAACTTTACTAATTCGCGGTTAGCCGAACATGCGAACATATGGCGATATTCGCCGGTGCCATATTCTTTTACATTGTGAGGAACTTTGACCCATGACACGTCCATCAGGTGGGACAGGACAGCCAATTGAGACGTTTCAGCACATGGACATACCCCCTACCTTATATATAAACCTGATCTGGCCGCCATTTTATATTCAGTCTTTTGACAGTGTAGGGAAAGGTTGCAGTGTGGAGCAGGGACAGGCTGTCTGTTAGAGACACCAAACGCTAGATAATAGGGCCACAAAAGTCCTTTTAAGGACTGGTATAGGTGTGCTATTGTTTGGTGTGCAGTATATAGGGCTGTAATACACTTATAATATACTTTCTAACATAGAAAGCATATTATAGTGGATTTGTATAGTGCAGCATTGTGACTGGTGATCGGTTCTGCAGCGATACTACAACTACAAAGAGTGACAAACGCAATTAGAAAAAAGTATTATAACTGGTGTGATAGACCAGTGGCCCCTAAAACCACATATTGAAGCGGGATGTTATCTAAGAATATACTACTCAAATAGTGTATTTGTGTGCTGCAGAAATGTATCCGCTATTTATCACTACCTCTGCTACACACAGTGAGAAAATTCAAAGGAAAACATTTTTTATAACTGGTGTGATTCTAGTCCAATGGCTCCCAAAAAGTCATATTAAAGCGGGGTGTTATCTAAGAATATACTACTTAAATAGTAGTATAGTGTTTTTTTGCTACTGAAGAAATGTATCCGCTTTCACTGCGTTACGTCTGCTACACACAGTGAGAAAATTTAAGTGAGGAAAATGTATTTATAACTGGTGTGATTATAGACCAGTTGACCCCAAAACGACATATTGAAGCAGGGTGTTATCTAAGAATATACTACTCAAATAGTGTATTTTGGTACTGAAGAAATTTAGCTGCAGAGGCAGGCAGAGGAATAGGCAGGCCCTTCCGCAGGGGTGGTAGGGGTAGGGCAGGAGCACCAGACCGGAGCCAAAGTGGGAAGTTGCAGAAGGTGCGTTCAATTACGTCAAAAAATGCACCAGACTTGGTTGAGTGGCTCACTCAGCCTTCCTCTTCTGTACCCTTCTCATCCTCTCTATCTGCACCCTCTTCACTCTCTGCTGTGTGCACCCCCAAAGACACCACCAGCAACCCCACCACTACCATATACCCTCCACTTGAGTCACAGGAATTATTTTCCGATCCATCACAAGACATTTCCGATGCGCAGCCATTCTTGGCATCGGATAAGCAAGAGGAGGTAGCAACAGCCGCCACTCAGCAGTCTGACAACAGTACCCAGATCAGCCCAAGGAGGTTGGTCCCCGCTGTTGCTGCCTATTCCGAGATCTCTAATGTCAGTGGTGGGGAAGGTGACGTTGATGATGACATGTCTATGGACGTAACGTGGGTGCCCACAAGAGAGGAAGAGGAGGGGAGTTCAGAGGGAGAGATGGACCAGCAGATAGGGAGGAGAAGCAGGCCGAACTTACATTGCACAGGAGGGACAAATCAGACTGCTAATGTATCAGGAGCGAGCCATCAACCATGTACGCTCACATCTTGCGCTCCCAGGACAGGCTTTTTTTAATGTGTCAGCTGCTGACAATAGGGTTGCCATCGGCAGCCTTTGCAGTCAACGCATAAGTCGCGGTAAGCCCAATACCCACCTAGGGACGACCGCCTTAAGAAGGCACCTGGCCTCACATCACCGAGCCCAGTGGGAGCAACACTGTCAGAACCCACAAAGCCATACTCTAGGCTCTCACCGTCCAGCCTCTTCTCCATCTCCTCTCCCTTCACAATTGTCCTCCACTCCACCTTCCATCATGCCGTCCTCACGTTTGTCAGGAAAAAGGCAGGCTTCCATGGCCCAAATGTTCGAGCGTAAAATAATGATGACGCCGGATAACCCTCTTGCCCATCCTCTCTCTCCTCCTCGGCTGACTCCTCCTTTTCTGCTGCTACAGTCTCTTCCGCTGCGCCGGCCAAGATCCCCAGAACCTATTCGACATGCCAGGTGAGACGTTGCCATGCTGTGCTGCGGCTGTTGTGCCTGGAAGCCAAGAGCCACACCGATCCTGCACTCCTTTCAGCTTTGCGTTCACAGGCAGATCAGTGGCTAACACAGCTCAATTTGACAGTTGGTAAAGGGGTGTGCGACAACAGTGCCAATCTGCTGAGCGCGCTGAAACAGGGCAAAAGGCATGGCACACGTCCTGAACTTGGTCGTGCAGCGATTCGTTGTCAAATACCCCGGGGTTCAGGACGTCTTGCGGCATGCCAGGAAAATCTCGGGACATTTCAGAAGTTCTTACACGGCCATGGCTCGCCTTGCTGACATTCAGCGGCGACACAAACTGCCCGTCAGACGTCTTATTTGTGACTGCCCAACGCGATGGAACTCAACCTTGTATATGTTCGATAAGCTGCTCCAGCAGAAACGTTCAGTTAACGACTACCTGTATGTACTCTGTACTTACTCGGCGGCAGGACAGGTTCTGGGAGCTTGTTTTTTTTTCACCGCGCCAGTGGCTGCTCATGCGAGATGTATGCAGACTTCTGCGGCCATTTGATGAGATCACGAAACTGGTCAGTCGCAGCCAGGGCGCCATCAGTGACATCGTACATTTTGCCTTCTTTCTGGAGCGTGCATTGCGTCGTGTCATTGATAAAGCCGTCGAGGAGCAGGAGCAGGAAGATGAGGAAGTCGCAGTGCTGGATGAATTCCCAGGGGGGGCTACTCCATCTGAGACAAGTCAACAACAGGAGTCTAAAGAGAAGTCAGAGGAGGATGGTGCCGGGGAGGAGGATGAGCAAGAAGACCATGCTTTAAACCTTTCTGGGATCCCTGGTGTTGTCCATGGATGGAGGGAGGAGAATGAGGACGACATTATCCTGGATGATGAGCAGGAGCCAGGCCACTACAGGGAGTGCAGAATTATTAGGCAAGTTGTATTTTTGAGGATTAATTTTATTATTGAACAACAACCATGTTCTCAATGAACCCAAAAAACTCATTAATATCAAAGCTGAATATTTTTGGAAGTAGTTTTTAGTTTGTTTTTAGTTTTAGCTATTTTAGGGGGATATCTATGTGTGCAGGTGACTATTACTGTGCATAATTATTAGTCAACTTAACAAAAAACAAATATATACCCATTTCAATTATTTTTTTTTACCAGTGAAACCAATATAACATCTCAACATTCACAAATATACATTTCTGACATTCAAAAACAAAACAAAAACAAATCAGTGACCAATATAGCCACCTTTCTTTGCAAGGACACTGAAAAGCCTGCCTGCCATGGAATCTGTCAGTGTTTTGATCTGTTCACCATCAACATTGCGTGCAGCAGCAACCACAGCCTCCCAGACACTGTTCAGAGAGGTGTACTGTTTTCCCTCCTTGTAAATCTCACATTTGATGATGGACCACAGGTTCTCAATGGGGTTCAGATCAGGTGAACAAGGAGGCCATGTCATTAGATTTTCTTTTTATATACCCTTTCTTGCCAGCCACGCTGTGGAGTACTTGGACGCGTGTGATGGAGCATTGTCCTGCATGAAAATCATGTTTTTCTTGAAGGATGCAGACTTCTTCCTGTACCACTGCTTGAAGAAGGTGTCTTCCAGAAACTGGCAGTAGGACTGGGAGTTGAGCTTGACTCCATCCTCAACCCGAAAAGGCCCCACAAGCTCATCTTTGATGATACCAGCCCAAACCAGTACTCCACCTCCACCTTGCTGGCGTCTGAGTCGGACTGGAACTCTCTGCCCTTTACCAATCCAGCCACGGGCCCATCCATCTGGCCCATCAAGACTCACTCTCATTTCATCAGTCCATAAAACCTTAGAAAAATCAGTCTTGAGATTTTTCTTGGCCCAGTCTTGACGTTTCAGCTTGTGTGTCTTGTTCAGTGGTGGTCGTCTTTCAGCCTTTCTTACCTTGGCCATGTCTCTGAGTATTGCACACCTTGTGCTTTTGGGCACTCCAGTGATGTTGCAGCTCTGAAATATGGCCAAACTGGTGGCAAGTGGCATCTTGGCAGCTGCACGCTTGACTTTTCTCAGTTCATGGGCAGTTATTTTGCGCCTTGGTTTTTCCACACGCTTCTTGCGACCCTGTTGACTATTTTGAATGAAACGCTTGATTGTTCGATGATCACGCTTCAGAAGCTTTGCAATTTTAAGAGTGCTGCATCCCTCTGCAAGATATCTCACTATTTTTGACTTTTCTGAGCCTGTCAAGTCCTTCTTTTGACCCATTTTGCCAAAGGAAAGAAAGTTGCCTAATAATTATGCACACCTGATATAGGGTGTTGATGTCATTAGACCACACCCCTTCTCATTACAGAGATGCACATCACCTAATATGCTTAATTGGTAGTAGGCTTTCGAGCCTATACAGCTTGGAGTAAGACAACATGCATAAAGAGGATGATGTGGTCAAAATACTCATTTGCCTAATAATTCTGCACACAGTGTACACCGCTTCCAGTTTAGTGCAAATGGGGGCCTTCATGCTCCAGTGTTTTAACAGGGACCGTGTATAAAAAGCATAAAGGGCAAGGACCAGTACTGGGTGGCAACGTACTTAGACGGGTACAAACAAAAAATGGCGGAAATGTTACCACCATCACAGAGGGCTGTAGGAATGCAGCACTTCCAGGCCTTGCTTAGAGAAATGCTGCATTCTGCATTTTTGGGCGCTGGCAGAGGAATTTCCACTCACAGAGAAACAGTTGCGGCTACCAATCCAACAGCGCCTGCAAGAAGAGGGCAGTTTGAAGATGTGTTGGTCACTTCTGGTAAGAGAACATTCTTTCAGCCGACTCATCGACAGGTGTCCTCCGGATCCAGCCTCAAAGAACGCCTAGACCAGCAGGTGTCCGACTACATCGGGTTAACGGCCGATTTGGACGCTCTGAGATGTGATGAACCCCTGGACTACTGGGTGGGCACAATTTGCAATGGAACTGTTGGCTTGCCCCTCGTCAAGTGTCCTGTCCAAAAGGACGTTCAGCACAGCAGGGGGGATCGTGACCGATAAGCGCACTCGCCTAGCTCACGACAGTGTTGACTACCTCACATTTCTAAAAATGAATGAGGCATGGATCTCGGAGGAATTTAACACATGTAACCAGTAGACCATGTTTGATTTAAATTCCTCATGACAGCCCATATCCGCCACCACCCATAACAATTTATGTTCCCTGTCTTCGGTAAATACAGCGGCTTAAAAGGCCTTTTATGTCCGTTGAATGACAAATTTTTTGGGCCTGTAATGGCCCACACTTCTGTATCCTGTGAATGCCTAATGTACCTCCAGCCACAGAATATAAATTTATTTGCTGTCAGGTGAACTCCTGTCGGCTAATTTTTGGGGCCTGTAATGGCCGACAGTTAATTCAGTATCCTGTGAATGACTAATTTTTCAGACTGGAATTTAAAATCAATGGGTCGGTAAACGTTCCTCTCAATTGTGGAACAGATGCGGACACATTTTACAGACGTGTGAATGGACCCTATATGTATTTGACATGTATTTACCGGCTGTTGTCAGTTCTGGCTGATTTAGGCCGAGCTACAGTATTACACTAAAACAGAGCAATATTACAAAAAACTAACTACACGATATAACTGTACAAAAAATTTATATAACATATTAGTTATATAACTTATCAGTCCGTAACTTGTCTGGCACAAAGCCAACACATCACTCAAAGAACACCATCCCCACAGTGAAACATGGTGGTGGCAGCATCATGCTGTGGGGATGTTTTTCAGCAGCCGGGACTGGGAAACTGGTCAGAGCTGAGGGAAAGATGGATGGTACTAGATACAGGAATATTCTTTGAGCAAAACCTGCACCACTCTGTGCGTGATTTGAGGGTAAGACGGAGGTTCAGCTTCCAGCAGGACAATGACCCCAAACACACGGCTACAGCAACACTTGAGTGGTTTAAGGGGAAACATAAATGTGTTGGAATGGCCTAGTCAAAGCCCATATCTTAATCCAATAGAAAATCTGTGGTCAGACTTAAACATTGCTGTTCACAAGCGCAAACCATCAAATTGGAAGGAGCAGAATCAGTATTGCAAGGAGGAATGGGCAAAAATCCCAGTGGTAAGATGCGGCAACTGCTCATAGAGACTTATCCAAAGCGACTTGGAGCTTTGATTGCCGCAAAAGGTGGCTCTACAAAGTATTGACTTTAGGGGGGTGAATAGTTCTGCACATTGACCTTTTCTGTTATTTTGTCCTATTAGTTGTATGCTTTACAATTAACCAATTTAAAAGAAGGTCTAAGTGGGCATGTTCTACAAATTACATGATGGAAATCCTCAAACAATCCATGTTAATTCCAGGGGGTGAGTCAACAAAAAAAAGAACAAAGTCAAGGGGGGTGAATACTTTTGCTTAGCACTGTATACATTACAGAGTGTTGGCAAAACATACAAAAGTTATTTACGTATGTACCTGGGCATTTTTCGTCCCGGATTCTTTTTATGAAATGGGGCTGTCTTTGCTTCATGTCTGACCATTTTTTTATAATGGCCAGACGGCGGTGTGTGCGACCCATTTTGCTCCACATTTCATAGGCCAACTGCCGCACTATCCTCTGTTTCTCGGCGTGGGACCAGGTGCGGTCGTAGCCCCAACCCAACATCTGCTGCAAGAGAAAAATGCAAGCATATAATCCCAATTTTTAACGGTAAGAGTATTAAAAATAATTTAATCAAGTAAACGACAAAAAGTATTTAATACTTTGAGGTGGAAATATTAGATTTAGGCCGCATGCACCGCCAGTATTTGATGGTTCATTTACAGTTACCCAGGGTGCATCCCGGGTAGACTAACCAGTTGTACACTCCATACCGTACCGTCACTTTACTAGACAGGTACATCTCTGTTTAGCTGGACAGTATCTGATAGCTCAGACCCCACCCACATACAGTCATAATACAATCCCTTCTTCTAACCGTAACAGTAAGGCCGCATGCACACGGGCGTGTTTTTTCAAAACTACGGACCGTACAAACCCGTCCTGCCATCCTGCATCATTGGTTGCTATGACGACGTGCGCTTCCAGGCCATCACCGCTGTACTGTGATACACTTGTATGATCTATACAAGTGTATTACTGTACAGTGGTGGCGGCAAGAAGCGCACAGCGTCATAGCAAGTTAGCATTAGCAACCAATGACGCCGTGCGCTTGGCCACTCTGCAGGGTAACCAAACATAGAGGGTGTGATGTCACAGGAATACTTAGTGCAAAAATCAATAATATCTAGTGAGACCTTATAAAATGTGAAGTTTTGTGCACTTAAGAAAAATTTGAATTGCAGAAGGCCGCACTGGCGATTTTTTTATAACACTCTTTATGCATATAAAGCGATTGTTCAGACATGCAGATGAAATGTAATCAAATACACTACTTTAATGTAAGAATACTTACAGTCACCAGGAGTTCTTCCTCTTCCTCGTTGAACTTCGCTCCAACCATCACATCCATCTAATTGCTAGTCGGTGCAAACCAGTTGCTGTAGGCCACACCTTCAGAACACATGTGCTCTTGCGATTAATATTTTGCCGAAATTTCACTGATAAATAAATAATGCTTGTCGATCATAAAATCGTTTAATACTTCTGGTATGTCAGTGTCCATGTTGTGGGACTATGTGTGCGCATCTACTAAGTATTTTGTGGCTGCAAATATGACCTGGAGGTTTCTCATGTTCGCATGCCATTAAAATGAATGGGACCCGCCGCGAACCTGCGGTTTGTGAATGTGTTCGCGAACTGTCCCATCAGATGTTCGTCCATCACTACTCCTATGTGACGTTTCCACATCTCAAATACCTTTTTAAATTTTTTGGCGCATACACTTCCAAATCCTACGCTACTGTACGTGTGACATATTTCCAAGCATATATAACATTTAATATGAAGAAAGCGAGCAGTAAGGGATGGGGAAGTGGCCGTGATGCTGATGGTGCATGCAGAGGCCGTGTCTCTGGGTATGTTGAAACTGTGCATGCTGCCAGAGCACAAGAAAAACAATCATCCACGATACCTAGCTTCATGTCCCAGTTTGCAGGGCGGGACAGGACACCACTCTTGAAGTCAGACCAGTGTGACCAGGTGGTCGGTTGGATTGCAGCAGATAATGCTTCCAGTTGGTTAAGCACCACCCTGTCTTCCACCAAGTCCAGTCTCAGTAGCCAAGAGTCTGGTCAACAGAATCCTCACCCTGATCCTCCTTCCTCCCACCATGTAGAGGCAAACAAGTGATCCCACAATTGGATAATCCAATGACCTCTTTTCATCACCATTCCTTGATTTGGCCCTCTCGCCAAGCATGCTTGAAGAGGAACATGAGATCTTGTGCCCTGAATCCCAAACTCTTGAACATATACAGTCACAAGAAGATGATGATGGGGAACGGCAATTACTGTTTAATGAGGTGGATGATGATGAGACACAGTTGCCAATAAGTCAACGGCAATTACTGTCTCAAGAGGTTGATGAAGAGGATGAGATAGAGTTGTCAATCACTGAGGTTATGGTTAGGTCAACAAGTCAGGAGGATGAGCAGAGTGAGAAAGTGGAAGAGGAGGTGGTGGACGATGAAGTCACTGACCCAGCCTGGGTAGGTGGAAAGCCAAGCGATGACAGCAGTAGAGAGGGGGAGGGATCTCCAGCACAGCAACAGGCTGTAAGAGGCAGTGGGGTGGCAAAAGGGAGAAGGTGGGCCACACCAAACAGGCCCGCAACTGTTCCACGGAGCACCCCCTTGCAGAAATCTCCCTTGCCAAGGGGTAGGTGTTCTGCAGTATGGCACTTTTTTGAGGAAAGTGTGGACGACAAAAGAATAATAGTTTGCAACCTGTGCTGTAACAAAATGAGCCAGGGCGTGAACACTAGCAATCTCACTACCGCCAACATGATCTGCCACATGGCATCCAAGCACTGTAATAATTGGGACGAACGCCTAGGTCCACAATCTGTGTCTGCGGGTCAAACCACTGCCTCCTTTTCCCCTATGTTATGTGCTGGCCAATCCCCTGTTGAAGGTGCAGGGCGGGAGGACCTTCACAAGCACCATCAGCGACCACATCCACTTCCGTGTCCCAGCGCAGCATCCAAATGTCCTAACCCCAGGCCTTTGAACGCAAGCTCAAATACCCGGCCACCCACCCACAGGCTATAGAACTAAATGTGCAGCTTTCAAATTACTGGCCCTGGAAATGTTGCCATTTAGGCTTGTTGAAACTGAGGCCTTCCGCACCCTGATGTCTGCGGCCGTCCCTTGTTACGCAGTCCCCAGCCGCCACTATTTTTCAAGGTGTGCTGTGCCCTCCTTACAGCAACATGTGTCCCATAACATCACACGTGACCAACGCAGTTACTGAGAAGGTCCACTTAACCCAGGACACATGGACAAGTGCATTCAACTCGTACCATGGGATGGCAGAGGTGCTACAACGCCAAGGATTGCGGACCCTACGTCGATCAGGGTTTCCGCCAGCACCTACGTTAGTGGCTCCAACCCTCCTCCTCCTCCACTTCCACCTCCGAATTATCCATGTGCAGCACCAGTCAGCCATGAGTCAGTAGCTGGAAGCAGTGTAGCACTGCAGTGGGGAAGCGGCAACAGGCCGCACTGAAGCTGATATGCTTAGGGGACAAACAGCACACCGCCGCAGAGATGTGGCAGAGGGTAAGAGACCAGACTGATCTGTAGCTCTCGCCACTCAACGTAGAACCAGGCATGGTTGTGTCTGATAATGGCTGTAACTTGGTGGCGGCTTAGGAGCTCGGCAAAGCTCACACACATCCCATGCCTAGCCCACGTCTTAAACTTAGTGGTTCAGCGGTCTCTTAACCACCTCAGCCCCTTTAGCTTAAACACCCTTAATGACCAGGCCACTTTTTACATGTCACGGATGGTGTACAGGAAACAAGACAATACCATATAACAATGTCTCTCTGGATCCACAACTAAGGAACAAAGGGAGACCCCTGCAATAGACCTGCCGCTCTCCCTCACTGCTCAGCCTATGCGAACACCCCAAAGGTGGATGGGCGCATATCCACGTTCCTCGGCTATCTATTACCTGAAGACCCTACAATAGTGAGGGGACACGACCACCGGCTCCCTACACTGACACGGAGGGAGTCAGGGTCACCTGGATCCAGAAAAGAGAAAATCATAAATACATAAACAGCACTTAACTTGCAGACGACTGACGACTGAGGACTGGGAACTGGGAACTGGGAACAGCATGCACATACACTCCAGGAAGTTGTATCAGCCGCACACTACTGCATTATGGGGAGGAATTTAAAGGGCAGCAATCAGTCCGACTGCATGACAGCTGAGATAGACTAACGAGATGAGAAACTAAACCAAAACAAAGAAATTCAAGGAGGAGGATCTGAAAATCTCCTGTGAGCGCTTCTCAACTGTCTGGCTGTGACAGTACCCCTCCCTCTAGGAGTGGACTCCGGACACTCAGAGCCCACCTTCTCAGGATGGGACCTATGGAAAGCCCTGATGAGACGAGAGGCCTTAATGTCCGTCACTGAGACCCACATCCTCTCCTCCGGACCATAACCCTCCCAATGAACGAGGTACTGGAGGGAACCGCGGACAAGACGAGAATCCACAATCCTAGAGACCTGAAATTCAAGATTTCCATCAACCATAATCGGAGGAGGAGGCAAAGGCGAGGGTACAATAGGTTGAACATAAGGTTTCAATAAGGACTTATGAAAAACATTATGGATCTTCCAAGTCTGAGGAAGATCAAGACGGTAGGCAACAGGATTGATGACAGACAGGATCTTGTAAGGCCCAATAAACCTAGGACCCAACTTCCAGGAGGGAACCTTTAATTTGATATTCTTGGTAGACAACCACACCAGATCACCAACATTCAGGTCCGGACCAGGCACACGTCTCTTATCCGCCACACGCTTATATCTCTCACTCATGCTCTTTAGATTATCCTGAATCTTTTGCCAAATAGATGACAAAGACGAGGAGAATCTGTCCTCATCAGGCAAACCAGAAGAGCCCTCTCCCGAGAAAGTCCCAAACTGCGGATGAAACCCATATGCACCAAAAAATGGTGACTTATCAGCGGACTCCTGACGACGGTTATTTAAAGCAAACTCAGCAAGGGACAAAAAAGAACACCAATCCTCCTGATTCTCCGCCACAAAACAGCGCAGATATGTCTCCAGATTCTGATTGACGCGCTCTGTCTGGCCATTCGACTGCGGATGGAAAGCAGAAGAGAATGACAACCGAACCCCCAAGCGAGAACAGAAAGCCTTCCAGAATCTGGAAACAAACTGCGTGCCCCTATCAGAGACTATGTCTGAAGGAATCCCATGCAATTTGACAATGTGGTCAATAAATGCCTGCGCCAGCGTCTTAGCATTGGGCAAACCAGGAAAAGGGATAAAATGCACCATTTTTCTAAAACGGTCCACCACCACCAGAATCACAGACTTCCCCGAGGAACGAGGCAAGTCCGTTATGAAGTCCATGGACAGATGTGTCCAAGGACGGGAAGGAATGGGCAAAGGAAGGAGAGGACCTGATGGCCGTGAATGAGGGACCTTGGCACGAGCGCAAGTCTCGCAAGCTGCCACAAAACCCTCAACCGACTTACAAAGCGCAGGCCACCAGAATCTCCGAGCAATGAGATCCAGTGTGGCTCTTGCCCCCGGGTGCCCAGCAAGGACCGTATCGTGGTGTTCTTTAAAAATCTTGTGTCTCAAAGCGAGAGGCACAAACAACCTCCCAGGAGGACAAAGATCAGGAGCTTCTGACTGGGCTGCCTGCACCTCTGCCTCCAATTCAGGAAAAAGAGCAGAGACCACCACACCTTCAGCCAAAATGGGACCCGGGTCTTCAAAATTCCCACCTCCCAGAAAACAACGTGACAGGGCATCTGCCTTCACATTCTTAACCCCAGGGCGGAACGTAACAACAAAATTAAACCTTGAAAAGAACAAAGACCATCTGGCCTGTCTCGGGTTCAGACGCTTGGCTGACTCCAAGTAGGCCAGATTTTTATGGTCAGTAAACACGGTAATAGGGTGTCTGGCTCCCTCTAGTCAATGGCGCCATTCCTCAAAAGCCAACTTAATGGCCAACAATTCCCTATCTCCCACATCATAATTTCTCTCTGCGGAGGAGAGTTTCTTTGAGAAAAAGGCACACGGTTGCCATTTGGCAGGAGAGGAACCCTGAGACAAGACCGCACCCACCCCTACCTCAGAAGCATCAACCTCAACTATGAAGGGTAACGAAATATCAGGTTGTACTAGGATGGGAGCGGAAGCAAAACTCTCCTTGATATTAGAAAAGGCCTTACGCGCCTCTACCGACCAGGAAGAAAAATCTACCCCCTTTCTGGTCATATCAGTGAGTGGTTTAACAACAGAGGAATAATTCAAAATAAATTTCCTGTAATAATTAGCAAAGCCCAAAAAACGCATCAGCGCCTTCTGATTCTCAGGAAGCTCCCACTCAAGCACAGCGCGGACCTTCTCGGGGTCCATGCGAAAACCAGAAGCAGAGACAAGAAACCCCAGAAATTGGATCTCTGGAACCGCAAACACACATTTTTCCAGTTTCGCGTATAATTTATCCTCCCGCAGGATGAGCAAGACCTGACGTAAGTGTTCCTTATGAGTCTTGAAATCAGGAGAAAAAATCAAAATGTCATCCAAATACACTAATACAAATTTTCCCATTAAATGATAAAAAATGCTGTTGACGAAATGCTGAAAAACGGCTGGGGCATTCATCAAACCAAAAGGCATAACCAAATTCTCAAAATGGCCCTCAGGGGTATTGAAAGCCGTCTTCCATTCGTCTCCTTCTCTGACCCTAACCAGGTTGTATGCCCCTCTTAGGTCTAATTTGGAAAAGACTTTAGCCCCAACAACCTGGTTAAACAGGTTCGGGATCAGAGGAAGCGGATAAGGATCACGAATAGTGATACTGTTCAGCTCCCTGAAATCCAGACAAGGTCTTAAAGAACCATCTTTTTTCTTAACAAAGAAAAAACCAGCGGCAACAGGTGACTTCGAGGGTCGTATGTGTCCTTTTCTCAGACTCTCAGAGATATAAGCACGCATAGCGACCCTCTCAGGTTGGGAGAGATTGTATAAACGAGATTTAGGCAGCTTGGCGCCTGGGATGAGATTAATAGGGCAATCGTACTCCCTGTGCGGAGGTAAACCCTGAACTCCACTCTCAGAGAAGACATCCAAAAATTCAGAGAGGAAAGGTGGTACAGTCTTAGTAGAAACCTCAGAAACAGATGTTATGAGGCAATTCTCTCTGCAAAAGTTACTCCAACCATTTATTTTCCTCGCTTGCCAATCAATGGTGGGGTTATGTTTAGTGAGCCAGGGTAGCCCCAACACTAGAGGAGTAGGCAAACCGCTAAGGACGAAACATGACACATCCTCAACATGAGCATCACTCACAATTAAACGGATATTGTGAACTATGCCCTTTAATGATTTCTGAGAAAGTGGAGCTGAATCAATAGCAAAAACAGGAATATCTTTTCCCAAAGTGCATACCTGGAAACCATGAGTTATTGAAAATTGATTATCAATGAGGTTGACAGCTGCTCCACTATCCACAAAAATCTCACAAAAAATGCTCTTGCTCTCTAGCGCCACCGTAGCAGACAGGACAAAACGGGAACTACAAGCAAAAGGGAAACCTTCAATTTCCGCCTCAACCCTGCCAATAGTAACAGACGGAACATTTTTAAAAGATTTTTTCCTTTTTGTCTCTTTATTACTCCCAGAAAACTGCCTGAATCTCCTAGAGGGACAAACATTTGCCAGATGATTTATACCTCCACAACAAAAACAAACCCTCCCCTGCGGGCTGAATCTTCTATTGTCAGAGGCAATCAACCCCAGCTGCATGGGCTCCTGCTCAGAAGGGGCTGACAGCGACTGAGACCCCTGTGCACAGAATGAGACCGCTGCACTGTCCCGGGACTGAGTATGACAGGAAGGAGAGATCTCTCCTCTCTCTCTAAGACGCCTGTCAATACGAACAGCCTGAGACATAGCAGAATACAAGGAGGTAGGTCTTTCATGAAAGGCAAATGCATCTCTCAATCCCTCTGAAAGACCATAGCAAAATTGACTTCGGAGTGCAGCATCATTCCAACCCGTATCTGCTGCCCATCTCAGAAATTCTGAGCAGTATATCTCTGCGGATTGTTTACCCTGGCATAACAGACGTAGTCTAGACTCAGCCAGAGCAATACGATCCGGATCATCATATATCTGACCCAGGGCTAAAAAGAATTCATCCACTGAACGGAGGGGCCGTGCCCCCTCCGGCAGCGAAAAGGCCCAGGACTGAGCGTTACCCCTGAGCAGCGATATAATGATCCCCACCCTCCGTTCTTCATCACCAGAAGAATGAGGAAGAAGGCGAAAATGGAGTTTGCAAGCCTCTCTAAAACGCACAAAATTCTCACTACCCCCGGAGAACGTATCCGGGAGCGAGATCTTAGGCTCAGCACAAACTCCATGAACGCAAGCTGAACCGGTCACTTGAAACTGAGAAAAAGTCTTACGGAGATCAGCTACCTCCAAAGAAAGACCCTGAAAGCGTTCAGCCAAAAGTGAAACCGGATCCATGCTTGAGACGGTTTTGGCGGCTGATAATGTCACGGATGGTGTACAGGAAACAAGACAATACCATATAACAATGTCTCTCTGGATCCACAACTAAGGAACAAAGGGAGACCCCTGCAATAGACCTGCCGCTCTCCCTCACTGCTCAGCCTATGCGAACACCCCAAAGGTGGATGGGCGCATATCCACGTTCCTCGGCTATCTATTACCTGAAGACCCTACAATAGTGAGGGGACACGACCACCGGCTCCCTACACTGACACGGAGGGAGTCAGGGTCACCTGGATCCAGAAAAGAGAAAATCATAAATACATAAACAGCACTTAACTTACTGACGACTGAGGACTGGGAACTGGGAACTGGGAACTGGGAACAGCATGCACACACACTCCAGGAAGTTGTATCAGCCGAACACTACTGCATTATGGGGAGGAATTTAAAGGGCAGCAATCAGTCCGACTGCATGACAGCTGAGATAGACTAACGAGATGAGAAACTAAACCAAAACAAAGAAATTCAAGGAGGAGGATCTGAAAAGCTCCTGTGAGCGCTTCTTAACTGTCTGGCTGTGACATTACACTTCTAAACTACACTACTTTGACCGTTTATTGCTCGGTCATGCAACTTACCACCCAAATGAATTTTACCTGCTTTTCTTCTCACCAATAGAGCTTTCATTTGGTGGTATTTCATTGCTGCTGACATTTTTACTTTTTTTGTTATTAATCGAAATTTAACAATTTTTGTGCAAAAAAATGACATTTTTCATTTTCAGTTGTAAAATTTTGCAAAAAAAAACGACATCCATATATAAATTTTTCTCTAAATTTATTGTTCTACATGTCTTTGATAAAAAAAATGTTTGGGTAAAAAAAAAAATGGTTTGGGTAAAAGTTATAGCGTTTACAAACTATGGTGCAAAAATGTGAATTTCCGCTTTTTGAAGCAGCTCTGACTTTCTGAGCACCTGTCATGTTTCCTGAGGTTCTACAATGGCCAGACAGTACAAACACCCCACAAATGACCCCATTTCGGAAAGTAGACACCCTAAGGTATTCGCTGATGGGCATAGTGAGTTCATAGAACTTTTATTTTTTGTCACAAGTTAGCGGAAAATGATGATTTTTTTTTTCTTACAAAGTCTCATATTCCACTAACTTGTGACAAAAAATAAAAACTTCAATGAACTCACTATGCCCATCATGAAATACCTTGGGGTGTCTTCTTTCCAAAATGGGGTCACTTGTGGGGTAGTTATACTGCCCTGGCATTTTAGGGGCCCAAATGCGTGCGAAGTAGTTTGAAATCAAAATCTGTAAAAAATGGCCGGTGAAATCCGAAAGGTGCTCTTTGGAATGTGGGCCCCTTTGCCCACCTAGGCTGCAAAAAAGTGTCACACATGTGGTATTGCCGTACTCAGGAGATGTTGGGCAATGTGTTTTGGGGTGTCATTTTACATATACCCATGCTGGGTGAGAGAAATATCTTGGCAAAAGACAACTTTTCCCATTTTTTTATACAAAGTTGGCATTTGACCAAGATATTTATCTCACCCAGCATGGGTATATGTAAAATGACACCCCAAAACACATTGCCCAACTTCTCCTGAGTACGGCGATACCACATGTGTGACACTTTTTTGCAGCCTAGGTGGGCAAAGGGGCCCACATTCCAAAGAGCACCTTTAGGATTTCACCGGCCATTTTTTACAGATTCTGATTTCAAACTACTTACCACACATTAGGGCCCCTAGAATGCCAGGGCAGTATAACTACCCCACAAGTGACCCCATTTTGGAAAGAAGACACCCCAAGTTCCTAGAATTTTTTATTTTTTGTCACAAGTTAGCAGAAAATTATGATTTTTTTTTTCTTACAAAGTCTCATATTCCACTAACTTGTGACAAAAAATAAAAACTTCCATGAACTCACTATGCCCATCACGAAATACCTGGGGGTGTCTTCTTTCCAAAATGGGGTCACTTGTGGGCTAGTTACACAGGGTCATAGCCAGACGACCCTCAGTAGTGATGAGCCTCCCGCCCATATTCGATTTTGCGATATTTTGCAAATATTCAATTGAATATTCGTCTTATATTCGTCAAAATCGAATATTCGTCATTATTCTATTTATCACAATTAATATGCGATTTAATTATTCGCGTATTGTGATTTTAACTGTATAAGGCAACTTTCCTATTGGTTGGCTAATGGCTATATGTGTATTTTACGAATATTTTCTATATTGCTATATATTCTTGTTTTAGAATATAACGAATATTCTAAAAAACGAAGTTATAGCAATATAGCGATTATTCGTAAAATACACATATAGACTGCAATTTAACAAATATAGTGCTATAATCATTTTTTTATAGTCTAATTTTTTTTGTCTCTTCTGAACTTCAGATTTGGAAAAAATTTACACTATATGAAAAAATACTATAGCACTATATTAGCTACTGTAAATTGCAGTCTATATGTGTATTTTACGAATATTCGCTCTATTGATATATATTTTTGTTTTAGAATATCACGAATATTCTAAAAAAACAAAGTTATAGCAATATAGCGAATATATTCGTTATTTAGAATATTTGTCTTTTTTTTAAATCTGTACTGTTATTCCACTTTGGCATACTCCTCCCAGACAAGAGTCCCCGTCACCATAGGAACGCCTGTGTGTTAGAATATACCATATAATCTGAGTTTTCACGATCTCAGGGAAAACTCAGATCCGATGGTATTTTCTAACCCACAGGCATTCCCATGGTGACAGGGACACTTGTCGGGGAGGAGTATGCCGAAGTTGATTAACAGTACACATTGAAAAAAAAAATATATATATATATATATTCTAAATAACAAATATATTCACTATATTGCTATATATTTGTTTTTTCGAATATTCGTGGATATTCCAATTAAAAGAATATATGGCAATATTCGGCCGATCTCTAATAGTTTGATAAACGAAAATTTGGCTAGACGGGCTTAGACGATTACCTCGGTCAGGCAGGCCAAGCAGGAAGAAGCACTAGTATGGCAATGGCCGGGTGCAATAATCAAAATTGTGATTTTGATTTTTTTTCCGAATAATATTCGATTTATTATATTTGTTTATAGTTTAAATTTTTTAGCTACATTAGACAATTACGCCACTTACACATGAACGTATGACCTGTGTTGCTGGCGCATAGCGCTTCCTGCACTGTATACACAGCGATCTAGAAGGCAGGGACACCTGGTGTTGCGGAGCTCCAAGACATACCATCAATATCTCCACTTAAATCCCCTTGTAGCTGAAGAAGCAGGTCAATATCCAAGAGACAATTTCCCCAGTAACTGGACGACACACATTTTGGGAGTTAACTGACTTTACTAGGCATGCGCACCTGGTTTCAAACCCCCAACAGTCTCATTTGCATACAATACATAGATTACTATGGTACAAGGAAAGGTGGGGTCAGAGAATAGCAAGGGCTGATGGGAGGTTGAGGGGGGACACTGCAGCTAGTTTAAACAGGTTTGTTAGTGTCCCTGGGACACTGCCCTGATCTTGGGAAACAATGGAACAGAAAAGTGGGGAAGGGGAAAGGTGTTATACAGACAGTGGAACATAAAATAATATTAAAGGGTCCATCTGTTACATCTGGGCACTGTCCCTGCCTTCTCTAAGGATTGCCCTGCTGTCACTGACAGGGTGCTTTGATAATATGTGGCTGATCATGCTGGTGGTGGTGAGGTTGCTAGTGTTCGCGCCCTGGCTCATTTTGGTGTGGCACAGGTTGCAAACTACAATTATTTTGTCATCTGCACTTTCCTCAAAAAAGTGCCATACTGCCGAACACCTACCCCTTACGCAAGGGTGTGCTCCATGGAACTGTTGCAAGCCTGTTCGGTGGTGCCCACCTTCTACCTTTTGCCACCCCACTGCCTCTTCCAGCCTGTTGCAGTGCTGCAGATTCCTCCACCTCTGTACTGCTCTCCTCGCTCGGCTTGTTGCCACCTTCCCAGGTTGGGTCAGTGACCTCGTCGCCGAGAACCTCCTCTTATACTTCTTCACTCTGATCATCCTCCTGATTTGTTGACCTAACCACAACCTCAGGGATTGACAACTATATGTCATCTTCTTCCTCTTGCTCTTGAGACAGTAATTGCGGTTGAGTCATTGGCAACTGTGTCTCATCATCATCCACCTCATTAAACACCAATTTCCATTCCCCAGCGTCATGTTCTTGTGACTCTGGATGCTCAAGAGGTTGGGAATCGGGGCACAAGATCTCAGGTCCCTCTTCAAGCGTGCTTGGGGAGAGGGCCAAATCAATTAATGTCGATGAAAAGAGGTCCTCGGAATATCTGAGTGTGGGATCACTTGTTTGGCCAGACTGTAAATGGTGGGAGGAAGGATGATCAGGTTGAGGATTGTGTGAACCAGACTTCTGGCTACTGAGACTGGACTTGGTGGAAGACAGGGTGGTGCTTAACTGACTGGAAGGATTATCTGCTGCAATCCAAACGACCACCTGCTCGCACTGGGCTGACTTCAAGAGTGGTGTCCTGTGCCGCCCTGCAAACTGGAACATGAAGCTAGGTATCTTGGATGATTGTTTTTCTTGTGCTCTGGGTGCAGGCACCATCAGCATCACGGCTACTTCCCCGTACCTTAATGCTCGCCTTCTTCATATTAAATGTACTTCTTCATATTAAATTACATGCACGCTTGACACACAAGATGCGGCAAGAATGTCACAGTTTACAGCAAGCATAGTTTATGGAAAAAGTGCGTAAAAGTATGGAAAAAGGAAAATAGATTTCACTTATATTTTTACTATCTCTTGTCCTGACACACACACGCTATTGCAGCTCATATGAGACAATTCACTGCAGGGACCATTTATAGGAAAATTATGGATAAATTATGGAAATAATATATTTGTTGTCACTAATATTTTTCCTAATATCTGGGCCTGACACGAAGACGCTATTGCAGCACAGATGTGACAATTCACTGCAGGGACCGTTTATAAGAAAATGATGAATAAATTATAGAAAAAATATATTTGTTGTAACTAATATTTTTCCCAATATCTGGGCCTGACACACACACGCTATTGCTGCACAGATGAGACAATTCACTGCAGGGACCGTTTATAGGAAAATTATGAATAAATTCTGGAAAAAATATATTTGTTGTCACTAATATTTTTCCAAATATCTGGCCCTGACACACAGATGCTATTGTAGCGCATATGTGACAATTCACTGCAGGGACTGTTTATAAGAAAATTTTGATAAATTATGGAAAAAATATATTTGTTGTCACTAATATTTTTCCCACTATCTGGCCCTCACACACAGACGCTATTGCAGCACAGATGTGACAATTCATTGCAGGGACTGTTTATAGGAAAAAGTTGGATAAATTATGGAAAAAATATAATTGTTTTCGCTAATATTTTTCCCAATAGCTGGCCCTGACGCACAGATGCTATTAGAGCACAGATGTGACAATTCACTGCAGGGACCGTTTATAGGAAAAATGTGGATAAATTATGGAAAAAAATATAATTGTTTTTGCTAATATTTTTCCCAATATCTGGCCCTGACACACACACCCTATTGCAGCACAGATGTGACAATTCACTGCAGGGACCGTTTATAAGAAAATTTGGATAAATTATGGGAAAAAAAATATTTTTTTCGCTAATATTTTTCCCAATATCTGGGCCTGACACGAAGACGCTATTGCAGCGCAGATGTGACAATTCATTGCAGGGACTGAATCATGTCTGAAAAAAGTTTTTTTTCCCTGCCGTCTGTGTAAGAATTGCAAAACTGTGAAACATCTAATAAAACCCCTATTTGAACTTCATACCCCACAAGGTAAATTTACCATCAGGGACTATATCTCCTGCAACACCAAAGGGGTTATTTATTACATCCAGTGCCCCTGCCACAAAATCTATGTTGGACGTACAAAAAGAGAATTAAAAACCAGGATCAGGGAGCACATCAACAATATCCATAAAAAAGTAGACCATCACCCCCTATCCCGCCACTATGTGGAATTCCATCAAGGGAAGTTCCTGGGATCCAAATTTGGGGGCATAGAGAGAGTTAAACAGGAGAGCAGGGGAGGGGATTACATCAAACTCATGTCTAGAGTGGAAAGTAAATGGATCTTTAGGTACAACAGCCTGGCACCACATGGGTTAAACCAGGAAATATAACTTTTTGCTTTCCAATAAATACACACACTTGAGGACGATTGGATCCATAGGGCAATTATCAATCATCATCAAAGTATATATATACATGGTGTCCTTCGGATTGCTAATGTAATAAAAGAACTATGAACCTAATTGCATCACTATAAACCTATACTGCATAGCGGTCTGGTAACCTGCACGCCTGCTCTTTTGGTTGTTTGTTGACGTGGTTACCTTGGAAACCGAGTCAGCTATTTAACCTCCACGGACACTGATAACAAACTATCCCTGACGAAGGAGCCCGCACGGCCCCGAAACGCGTAGGAAGGTTTTTTGTCCTACGGAGGCTACAGTATTGCCGCAGGTGACGTCACCGACCCGGTTTCTAGGACAACCAAAGTAACCAGCCACCTCGCAGAGCGCTTGCTTCCGGCCGGGGCAGCGCTCACGCTAGAAGGTGAAAGAAGAGCCCACGCCAGGGGCGTAACGATCGCGGTCGCAGGGGGTGCGACTGCGACCGGGCCCGGCGGGGGGAGGGGGCCCGCTGTACTAACATGTAATGAAGAGCTGTGACGGGGCCCGGCATGAAGTACAGTGACAATGCCAGCCCCGTCAGGGCGCTCCATTACACGTTTAATATTATGAGGCAAGGTGGGGGAGGTTTGCGCAGAGAGGGGGAGGAGGAAGAGGGGGGACGCGCGCACTCACTCATATACACTCGGCCCGGCAGTTCTTGTCACTGCCGGGCTGTCTCCAGATCATCAGTGAAGCAGGAGCTCTAGCGCTCCCTCTGCTTGCCGCACATCGCGCTGCTGGCTGTGGGAGGAGCTCTGAAGGCCCGGGAAACTGCCTTCAGTACAGCCAGCAGCGCGATGTGAGTGTGGCAGTGAAACATCAGGGAAGAGGGTAAGTATGTTTTTTTTTTTTTTTGCAGACTGGGGGCAAAGGGGAAGGGGGGGCACAAAAGTGTGCATCTCTACTGAGGGGGCACCTAATCTGTCATAACTACTGTGAGGGGGGCACATATAAAGGCATTACTATGAGGGGGCACATATATCAACTACTGTGAGGGGGGGCACATAATCTGGCATAACCACTGTGAGGGGTACATATGTGGGCATATCTAATGTGAGGGGCACATAATCTAGCATAACCACTGTAGGGGGGCACGTATCTGGTCATTACTGTGAGGGGCAAATAATCTGGCATAACTACTGTGAGTGGGCACATATCTGGTCATAACTACTGTGAGGGGGAACATATCTGGCCATAACTACTGTGAGGGGCACATATCTTGCTATATCCACTGTGAGGGGCACATATCTGGGCATATCCACTGTGAGGGGCACATATCTGGGCATATCCACTGTGAAGGGGGCACATATCTGGGCATAACTACTGTGAAGGGGGCACATATCTGGCATAAATACCGTGAGGGGGCACATATTTGGCATAACTCCTGTTAGGGGGCACATATTTGGCATATCTACTGTTAGGGGGCACATATCTGGGCATAACTACTGTGACAGGAACAAAGGTGGGCTTAATTACTGTGAAAGGCCACAAGGTGGGCATTAGTACTGTGAGGGGCCACAATGTGGGCATTAGTACTGTGTGGTAGCACTTAGGGGAAATGTCCTAAATTACCCTGCTATACATTGGCATAGCTCAGTCTACCAGGCCAGCACAGCGCCCCCTGCTGGTGATTTCACAGGGGCAGTCACCATCCCTTCCTTATGTGATTATTCATTTTTTTCTCTATCACCACAGGGACCTTGTTCTGGATCCAGTGGATATCACGCCGAAGCCAGCGACACCCTGGATGAGGTAGGACCAGATTGTATTAGGACTGGGTGAGTGTAGCCATGCATTGGGCTTAGGGCTCTTTAACACAAGCGGATCCCGTGTGGCTAATCCGCTGTGTGAAAGAGTGCCAAGCCCCGCTCCGGACAGCAGAGACACGTAGCAGTAACATAATTGATAATGCTCTGTGCCTCTCTGTGATCGTTTTGCTACAAACTCACGGTGACAGCTTTATCTCACTGTGATTTTGTAGTAAAAAGGTCACAGAGAGGCACAGAGCATTATCAATCATGTTACTGCTCCGTGTCTCTGCTGTCCGGAATGGAGCTTGGCCCTCATTCACGCAGCGGACTAACCACAAGGGAAAGAGCCCTTCGTAAGAAAATCTGCCGCTTCTTTGTAAAAAGGGGGGGGGGGCCCCCGATCCAAAGTTTGCACTGGGGCCCATAACACTCTAGTTACGCCACTGGCCCACGCCAACTCAGAAGGAAGTTTACTACCTAGAATACTCCACAGAAGCAGGATAGGAAAGAAGGTTCCATCAACCGCAAGCAGGACGCACACCAGAGCCAACCCCTTTTCAGGTAGGAATTACACTGGTATCATCCATATGCTCCCAACCTTAGTAGTCTCACCTCATACCCCTCTATTGAGACAGCCGGTGGACGCTGCACTTTGCCGGTAACTGTCTCCCCTCCCCCCACTCTGATCGCGTCCTCAGTCCATCCAGTTCTCTCACCCAGTATCAGTAGCCGCTTAGACTGTATTTCCTGCGCTTATGTCCAGTGCCACCCACGGGTGACACACTGATTTTCACTCTCATTGCAGGGACTGTTTATAGGAAAATTATGAATAAATTATGGAAAAAATATAATTGTTGTCACTAATATTTTTCCCACTATCTGGCCCTCACACACAGACGCTATTGCAGCACAGATGTGACAATTCATTTCAGGGACTGTTTATAGGAAAAAGTTGGATAAATTATGGAAAAAATATAATTGTTTTCGCTAATATTTTTCCCAATATATGGGCCAGACACATAGACGCTATTGTAGCACAGATGTGACAATTCACTGCAGGGACCGTTTATCGGAAAAATATGGATAAATTATGGAAATAATATATTTGTTGTCACTAATATTTTTTCCAATATCTGGACCTGACACGAAGACGCTATTGCAGCACAGATGTGACAATTCACTGCAGGTACCGTTTATAGGAAAAATGTGGATAAATTATGGAAAAATATAATTGTTTTCACTAATATTCTTCCTATCTCTGCCCCTGACACACAGAAGCGTAGGTCACGGACAAATCTAAATTTCCCTCGGGAGCGGGGAAACAGAGAAAAAACAGAGCACACAATAGGGTAGTATGTTCAACCGGATAAGAATGTCAGAGTGAGAAATATCCAAACTCACCTTATAGGGCTGTGCTCCGGCAGGCACAACGCTACTGTAGACTTAGTAGAAATAAGACCTTTAAACCAGGATTGCAGCCGCAGATTTTATGATCTCTTGGCTGGGATGTCCAGTCACCCAAAAGGAATTCGTAGGTAAGGAAAGAAAAGTTCTGCATCGGCGCAAAGTCACTAGTGGAAGCGGTCTTAATAGATAGATTCTTCTTGTTTTAATAAGAAACAACGCGTTTCGGGGATTAGATGAAGGGGAGCCTCTAATCCCCGAAACGCGTTGTTTCTTATTAAAACAAGAAGAATCTATCTATTAAGACCGCTTCCACTAGTGACTTTGCGCCGATGCAGAACTTTTCTTTCCATACCTGACACACAGAAGGTATTGCTGAACAGATGTCACAAGTCACTGCAGACACCCTCTATAGAAAAAGAATTGCAAAGTATGGAATATAAAACCGAAGACTTCTTTTCAAGATTAAAGAGTTTCTGTCATGAGAAATAATGTTATGTAGCTGACTGACGTGAGCGATGTGCTAATGTCAGCAGTACATAACAGTATGCTTTATAACTGCCTGCCTGCCGCCGTTCTCTTAAAATAAAGACTTTTAAAATATGCTAATGAGCCTCTAGGTGCTACTGGAGCATTGCTTCGGCACCTAGAGGCTCGGTCTACTCACCCTTTGGCACGTCCAGGTCCCATTGATTGACTGTCGAGTTTTCCTCAACGTCACATAAATCCTGCGCCGGCGCCGCCCCGTTATGTACTTGGCGCAGTGAGTGAAGGACGCGCTCCTAGTGCCGGCTACCTTCCTTTGGCGCAGGCGCAGTGAGGAAGGCGGCACCAGGAGCGCGTCCTTCACTTATTGCGCCTGCGCCAAATACTAAACGGGACGGCGCAGGCGCGGGATTTATGTGACGTTGAGGAAAACTCGACAGTCAATCAACAGGACCTGGGCATGCCAAAGGGTGAGTAGACGTAGCCTCTAGGTGCTGCAGCAATGCCCTAATAGCAACAAGAGGCTCATTAGCATATTTTAAAAGTCTTTATTTTAAGAGAACAGCGGCAGGCAGGGAGTTATAAAGCATACTGTTATGTACTCCTGACATTAGCACATCGCTCACATCAGTCAGCTACATACAGTGGCGTCGCCGGGGGGGGCCAGAGGGGGCCACGGCCCCCCTACATCACGCTGTGCCCCCCCATGTGCCCCCCCCCCAACTAAAATGCCCCCCCAAGTGAGCCACCGTAGTCGGGCACAGGGAGATGAGCACTTCCATTGAGCTCATCTCCATAGTAATCTGCCTGTGCTGCGCCGGTGCAGGGGAGGGAGAGGCGTGTCCCTTCCCTTTCCTCTGATAGGCTGCAGGCACTAGGCCAGCAGCCTATCAGAGGCCGGCGCAGGCGGCGCGATGACGTCATCGCGCCGCCTGAGCCATACAGCGCAAGACACAGGCCGGAAGAGGCCTGCATCGCATTGCTGACATGGAGGTAAGTATAAGTGTTTTTTTGTTTTTTTTTTTACAATAGTTTTACAGGCACACTCTTGTTACTAGCAAATTGGGGGGCTTATTATTGGCACATTGGGGGGGCTTATTACTGGCACATTGGGGGGGCTTATAACTGGCACATGATGGGGGGCTTATTACTGGCACATGATGGGGGCTTATTACAATACTGGCACATGATGGGGGGCTTATTACTGGCACATGATGGGGGGCATATTACTGGCACATGATGGGGGGGCTTATTACTGGCACATGATGGGGGCTTATCACTGGTACATGATGGGGGGCTTATTACTGGCACATGATGGGGGGGCTTATTACTGGCACATGACGGGGGGCTTATTACTGGCACATGATGGGGGGCTTATTACAATACTGGCACATGATGGGGGGGCTTATTACTGGCACATGATGGGGGGGCTTATTACTGGCACATGATGGGGGGTTATTACTGGCACATGATGGGGGCTTATTACAATACTGGCACATGATGGAGGGGCTTATTACTGGCACATGATGGGGGGCTTATTACTGGCACATGATGGGGGCTTATTACAATACTGGCACATGATGGGGGGCTTATTACTGGCACATGATGGGGGGGCATATTACTGGCACATGATGGGGGGGCTTATTACTGGCACATGATGGGGGGCTTATCACTGGCACATGATGGGGGGCTTATTACTGGCACATGATGGGGGGGCTTATTACTGGCACATGACGGGGGGCTTATTACTGGCACATGATGGGGGGCTTATTACAATACTGGCACATGATGGGGGGGCTTATTACTGGCACATGATGGGGGGGCTTATTACTGGCACATGATGGGGGGTTATTACTGGCACATGATGGAGGGCTCTTGTTACTGGAACATTGGGGGGCTCTTGTTGCTGGAACATTTGGGGGGGCTCTTATCACTGGCACGTGATGGGGGCTGGGCTCTTATTACTGGCATATTGGGGGCCTCTTGTTACTGGCACGTGATGGGGGCACTTATTACTGGCACTTGATGGGGGCACTTATTACTGGCACGTTATTGAGGGCACTTATTACTGGCACATTATTGGTGGGCACTATAGGGGCATCTACTGAGGCCACAAAGAAGGGGTATTTTATATGGGGGGCTCTGTACAGTAGCATTTTATACTGGGACACATGGTGGGTACTATGGGGAAGGGGGGAGAGGAGTACTATGGAGTCATCTACGGGGGGCACTAAGAAGGGGTATTTTATACTTGCAATTATGGGGGATACTGAGGGCATCTACTGGGGCACGATATATGGGGCATTTTATACTGGTACATTATGGGGGGCACTAGGAGGAAGGGGGGAGAGGAGCACTATGGGGGCATTTACTGGGGGCACATATAAGGGTATTTTATACTGGCACATTATGGGGGACATTAGTTCAACTAGGGGCATTACAAGGGGGTATTTTTTGCATTGTCACATTATAAGGAGAATTATTTCTACTGGGGGGGCATTATGGTGGGCTTTATTACTCCCCCATGGTATGACCCCCTAGTGGCAGCACCAGCCTCTCCCTGCTCTGTGACCCCTTTGCCCCTTCTCCAAATTCTTATTATGAAATCTTTCTCATTAGGATAAAACACAACATCAGCTCTGCCGAGCCCCCGGCCAAAGTGTTGAAGTGGCGTCCGAGATCCCCAAGGGCCAAGCCAAGTAATTGTAAGTTTTCATGTGAAATATGTTTATGTTATACACATATAGCATCCACTGTGCACACAATATACAGTATACCTCTACACTGTGCCCCACAATGTACAGTATACCTCTACACTGTGCCACACAATGTACAGTATACCTCTACACTGTGTAGTCTGTTCTATAAGCACCCTTGTTCTGTGGCGGCGGACAGAAATTAATCTGGAAGTACCCCTCCCGAGACCAGGCTCTGGATCCGCCACTGGTCTGGATCGCTCACATTTCTTATAAACCGTAATCCGTATCCTCTGACCTGCAGAAATCAGCACTCGCTCGGTAACAACTAACAGGCAGTGCCTGTAGGCTGTAGCCTGGCCCTGTTACCGAAGCTAGCTGAGTGGTGTAAGGTTAAGGTACTAGTAGAGATGAGCGGCCACCTAATCCTGATTTAAAGTTAAAGTTACTGCAGGATATGGATTACAGTTTAGAAATGTCAAATGTACACTCCTGTGAGAGGCGGGGAGGGAGATCTGTGGATGACACTGTTATAGAGGGGGAAATGGGGATGACACTGTCATGGGGTGGATCTGTGGATGACACATATAGCATAAGATGCTATATACGGTATGTGTCATCCACAGATCCCCCCCATAGCAGTGTCATCCACAGATCCCCCTACCTATAAAAGTGTCATCCACAGGCAGCTAGGACATTTCTAAGCATACTTGTGTAAATGTATCGTTGTTATAGCTGCCCCCCCTACTTTTGTCCTGGCCCCCAGTGTGCCCCCCCAAAATTTGAAAGCTAGAGACGCCACTGGCTACATAACATTATTTCTCATGACAGAAAATCTTTAAATTGCTGCCACCACACACAATAGTCCTTAAAAGGACTTTTGGGTCTTTGAAACGTTTTAAAATTGAATAAATTACGATCACAAACTCCCTACAGTATCTGTCCCTTCCTAAGTGCAGCTCTCCCTGACTTGCAATGAGCCGAACCCGCGTTATCGGGTGCTATATAGCACACAATGACGTGTTCCAGCCAGCCAATCACTGTAATGCCAGTAGCCAACATGGCTACTGGCATTACAGTGATGGCAGTACTTACCTGAACGCTTATTGGCTGCTTAGCAGCCGCGAAACGTGCATAGCGATGCTCGAGCCGAACAGGTATTTGGCTGAGCATGCTCGCTCAACACTACTAATTACATCACCGAGAATCATTTTTATTTTTACTTTCAGCCACCATTTTAGGAAAAATGTATTTGTAATCACAAAGCCGAAATTCCTTGCGCTTTGTGGTAATGAATAAATTTTTCCTAAAATGGCTTCTGAAAGAGATTTGGATCAAAGTCCAATTCAGATACTTTGATTCACTCAACACTAGTCCTAGAATCAAAAACATAGAAACATAGAATGTGTCGGCAGATAAGAACCATTTGGCCCATCTAGTCTGCCCAATATACTGAACACTATGAATAGCCCTTGGCCCTATCTTATATGAAGGATGGCCTTATGCCTATCCCATGTATGCTTGAACTCCTCCACTGTATTTGCAGCTGCCACTTCTGCAGGAAGGCTATTCCATGCATCCACTACTCTCTCAGTAAAGTAATACTTCCTGATATCACTTTTAAACCTTTGCCCCTCAAATTTAAACTATGTCCTCTTGGAGCAGTTTTTCTTCTTTTAAATATTCTCTCCTCTTTTACCTTGTTGATTCCCTTTATGTATTTAAAAGTTTCTATCATATCCCCTCTGTCTCGTCTTTCTTCCAGGCTATACATGTTAAGGTCCTTTAATCTTTCCTGGTAAGTTTTATCCTGCAATCCATGTACCAGTTTAGTAGCTCTTCTCTGAACTCTCTCCAAAGTATCAATATCCTTCTGGAAATATGGCCTCCAGTACTGCGCACAGTACTCCAAATGAGGTCTCACTAGTGCTCTGTAGAGCGGCATGAGCGCCTCCCTCTGTCTACTGGTAATTCCTCTCCCTATACACCCAAGCAAGAATATATACAGAAACGCAATATCCTTGCACTGGGACATATTGTTACGGCCTATGGGGTGCGCTATGACACTGTTGCTACACATGCGTGTTGCTGTGAGAGCATGCGGTGGCACTGTCTCGGCCTTCTGGGTGTTTGCCGGGACATGGTTGCCACGCATGCTGTTGCCAGTGGTAACATGTGGATTGGTATGCTTGTGTGTGCACTTCCCCTTTAAGTGGCTTCCTTCCCTTGTCTGGTGTTGTAAGGGTTAACTCCCTTCCTAGTGTTTTGTGAACACTGGGTTTATGTGTGTGTGGGTGCGGCTGCTTGGGCTATTTAGCCTCTGCTGGATGCCTGAAGCTGTGGGGTACTCCAGCCATGGTGTATGCTGGAGCTATCCTCCTGGTCTTCATATTCCATCTGTCCAGTGAGGGCCACCCTTGTGGTCATAGATGTTTTTATGGTGTCTTATGTTTATTGCAGCTATGGGTGTCCTTGGTCCCTGTGTGGTTTGTGGTGTGTGCTGTGTCCTTAATGTTGGTGTGGACAGCAGCACTTGTGCACGGGTTCCAGTCAGTGTGTCTGTGGCAGGTAAGTGTGTTATAGGTCTCGCTTACCTGCCATCTCTTTAGCTGTATGTGTTCCCCTCTCCTTGCAGCCTGGCCTCAGATAGAGACTCCTGTTCCTCCATGACTGGGATGAACAGGTCGTCTCTCCCCTGCTCCTAAGTGAGGGATTACCAGGGCGACTTAGGGTTTCTAGGTATCCTGAGTATGAGCCGTCCTACCATCGGGGTCCGCTCATACAGTGAGGAGTCAGGGAGAGGATTAGGGACACGGTAGGAGGTGACCTGCTCCCTTATTACTCCTTTTGGCGAGGCTGATCCCCTTTTTCCCTTTGACACCGCACGGTGAGGGGTTTCCCCCACTCCCCGCCGTGACACATATTACTGAAATGCAAGCTGTTTTTTTTATATATTTCAGCCTTTTTACACAAAAAAAGTATTTTGAATCATAAGATTTTGTTAAAGACATAAGCTCTCTCCTTCTGAAAATGTATTTTTAGTATCAAAATAAACTACAATTAGTGCTGAATGAATCACAGTTGACAAAGTGGAATTCGATCCGTATGTTATGAAAAATTTGATTCGCCACGAAGCAAATTTACTCGCGCTTTGTGGTAACTATAGATGAGTGAATTTCTCAAAAATTCGAATTGGCCGTTTCGCCATATTTTCCGAAAAGATTCTCTTTGATCCGAATTTATTCATGGCGAATTACATTAAAAAACAGCTATTTCCGGGCTGCAGAGAGCCTTTATACTGTGCCTTGCAGTAACATGCATAGGAAGTCTGCGAGGTGGCAGTAGTATAAGGAGGCCACCGAGTGGCACAATGACAGAGTCTCGAGGTGGTAGCAATATGAGAAGGCCACCGAGTGGCACAATGACAGAATCTGGAGGTGGCAGTAGGAGCATTGGAGACCACAGAGTGGCAAGGTGACATAGTGTGGAGATGGCAGCAGCATGAGACAATCACAGGGTTAACCGGTGACAGAGTGGAGAGGTAGGTGGTACTACCAGTACATGCTGATGAAGGTGGGTGATAGAAGGACCATTTGGCATCAGATGTGTGGCATCAGGCGGATGGCAGCATCAGAATAGTAGCTGAGGCAGGTAGCCAGAAGAAAGCGGTCTGTTTTGTCAAGGTTTGGGTGAGGCTCTACGGATGATCTAGTCTGATGCATCAGGCAGTGGTGGGTAGAAATCTAGCTGATCCACGCCTTAATTCATCTGGACAAAGGTCAGTCATCTCTACATTTTGGGGGGTAGGCGGAGTTCTTCTTGGGGTAACTCTGGCCCCTGCCACACTAAACACCCGCTCTGTTGCCACACTACTGTCCGGCGGCAAGCTGCGGCCACAAATCCAGCTTGACTGCCCAGTAGTCCAGCGGATCTTCGATGACAGCTGACAGGGTGCACTCCAGGTATGCCACCATCTGCTGGTTCAGGTTCTGCTCTATGTCTATGATGAGTAGTTTCTTTACTATGCGGGTGAAGAAAGCTGCTCATCAGCGACTCTAGACTCAAGTTGCTGCTGATGGAGCTGGAACGGCTCCTTCCCCCCCACCCTGGCAGAGGAACCTGAGCGCAGAGGGCCCCT
>NC_053390.1:814614862-814679936 GCF_905171765.1 Bufo bufo
CTGGTCAGACCTGTGAGAAGATGGACGATGGTGCAGATAGGCAGCAGCCAACTGACTACATAGGATGTCATAGGTTAGTATGTCCTCCCTCTCAGTTAGTGTAAAATGGCCTCCATTTTGTACCAGTAGCAAGGGTCCAACAAGGTGGAGAGCCAGAATAGTGATGAGCGGCAGGGGCAATATTCGAATTTGCGATATTTCGCGAATATTTGGGCGAATATTCGCCATATATTCGAGAATTCGCGAATTCATGATCTCTAGGCATTATTTTCTTGATTGCGAAAATTCGCATAAAATTTGCATGAACTGGTAACATAGTAACATAGTACATAAGGCTGAAAAAAGACATTTGTCCATCCAGTTCGGCCTGTTATCCTGCAAGTTGATCCAGAGGAAGGCAAAAAAAACCTGTGAGGTAGAAGCCAATTTTCCTCACTTTAAGGGAATAAAAAATTCCTTCCCGACTCCAATCAGGCAATCAGAATAACTCCCTGGATCAACGACCCCTCTCTAGTAGCTACAGCCTATAATATTATTACACTCCAGAAATACATCCAGGCCCCTCTTGAATTCCTTTATTGTACTCACCATCACCACCTCCTCAGGCAGAGAGCTCCATAGTCTCACTGCTCTTACCGTAAAGAATCCTCTTCTATGTTTGTGTACAAACCTTCTTTCCCCCAGACGCAGAGGATGTCCCCTCGTCACAGTCACAGTCCTGGGGATAAATAGATGATGGGAGAGATCTCTGTACTGACCCCTGATATATTTATACATAGTAATTAGATCTCCCCTCAGTCGTTTTTTTTCTAACGTGAATAACCCTAATTTTGATAATCTTTCAGGGTACTGTAGTTGCCCCATTCCAGTTATTACTTTAGTTGCCCTCCTCTGGACCCTCTCCAGCTCTGCTCTGGTATTATATTAAAAATCGAATATTCGCGATTACGAATATATTTTCCGATATTCTAAATATTCGCGAATTCTCGAAGTGCCGATATTCGCGATTAAATTCGCAATTCAAATATTCGTGATCAACACTAAGCCAGAAGTCATCCCTCCGCCAAATGGTAAAAATTCTGCTGTCACTATGCAAGCAAGTGAGCATCCAGCGGGCGATTTGTGCAAGTGATTTAGAGGGACATTGCCTGTGCTCCGCATCTGTTACAGGATATGAAGAAGTGGAATGATATCATTCACGCAAATACATTTTTAGTTTTCTATTGAAATTTGCCACTGAAGACTTTACCACATATACTGTAACTGCGGCGCTGAACGCAGAATACATTTTTAGTTTTCTACCCAAATACGTCACTAAAGATTTTACCACAAATATTACTGCAATGCAGAATGCTGAATACAGTTTATTTTGTTTTTCAACCGAAATATGTCACTAAAGATTTTACCACATATAACTGCAACAGTGAACGCTGAATATAATTTGTTTTTCTACTGAAATATAGTGGATCTAAAAAGTCTACACACCCTTGTTAAAATGTTGGGTTTCTGCGTTGTAAAAAAAATGAATAATTTCAGAATGAATCATTTCAGAACTTTCTCCACCTTTAATGTGACCTATAAAACTGTAACCACTCAATTAAACAACAAACTGAAATCTTTTAGGTGGAGGGAAGAAAACAAAAAAATAAATAAATAATGTGGTTGCATAATTGTCCACACCCTCTTATTACTGGGGATGTAGCTGTGTTCAGAATTAAGCAATCACATTTAAAAATCCTGTTAAATAGGAGTCAGCATACACCTGCCATCATTTAAAGTGCCTCTGATTAACCCCAAATAAAGTTCAGCTGCTCTAGTTGGTCTTTCCTGAAATTTTCTTAGTCGCATCCCACAGCAAAAGCCATGGTCCACAGAGAGCTTCCAAAGCATCAGACGGATCTCATTGTTAAAAGGTATCAGTCAGGAGAAGGGTACAAAAGAATTTCCAAGGCACTAGATATACCATGGAAGACAGTCATCACCAAGTGTAGAAAATATGGCACAACAGTGACATTACCAAGAACTGGACGTCCCTCCAAAATTGATGAATAGACGAGAAGAAAACTGGTCTGGGAGGCTACCAAGAGACCTACAACACCATTACAGGAGCTGCAGGAATATCTGGCAAGTACTGGCTGTGTGGTACATGTGACAACAATCTCCCGTATTCTTCATATGTCTGGGCTATGGGGTAGAGTGGCAAGACGAAAGCCTTTTCTTACTAAGAAAAACATCCAAGCCAGGCTACATTTTGCAAAAAAACATCTGAAGTTTCCCAAAAGCATGTGGGAAAAGGTGTTATGGTCTGATGAAACCAAGGTTGAACTTTTTGGCCATAATTCCAAAATATATGTTTGGCGCAAAAACAACAACACCAAAAGAACACCATCCCCACAGTGAAGCATGGTGGTGGCAGCATCGTTGTCATCGCCAGACATCTGAGAAGCTCTGACAGATGTTCTTCAGAACCTCCTGTTTGAGGTTCTTTTGTTTTGCTTTTGTTTCGTCATCTCGTTTCCCTCTCTCAGGTGTCATCTAATTGCACTGATTGCATCCCTTTAAATCCCCTCCCATACTGCATCACTTTGCGGTTTATACAACTTCCTGGAGTGTGTGCATGCTGGATGCTACAACTGATGCTTCTACAGATAAGTCTGTTCATTTATCTATGTTTTCCTGTTTGCTTGAACATAGGTGACCCTGACTCCCTCCGTATTAAGTGTAGGGAGCCGGTGGTCGTGTCCCCTCACTATTATAGAGTGTTAAGGTTTCATACAGTCGAGGAACGAGGATATGCAATTATCTACCATAGAGATTTTTTGCATAGGCTGAGCAGTAAGGGAGAGAGCTAGGGCTGTTACAGGGCTTACCTTTTGGTTCCTTAGTTTTGGATCAAGTCACTCGGACCTTCCGTGACAATCGTGCTTTGGGACTGTTTTTCTTCAGCTGGAACTGGGGCCTTAGTTAAGCTAGAGGGAATTATGAACAGTTCCAAATACCAGTCAATATTGGCACAAAACCTTCAGGCTTCTGCTGAAAGCTGAACATGAAGAGGAACTTTATCTTTCAGCATGACAACGACCCAATGCATACATCCAAATCAAATTAAATCAGATTAAAGTTTTGGAATGGCCCAGCCAGAGCCCAAACCTGAATCTGATTGAAAATCTGTGGGGTGATCTGAAGAGGGCTGTGAACAGGAGATGCCCTCGCAATCTGACAGATTTTGAGTGTTTTTGCCAAGAAGAGTGGGCAAATCTTGCCAAGTCAAAATGTGCCATGCTGATAGACTCATACCCAAAAAGACTGAGTTCTGTAATAAAATCAAAAGGTGCTTCAACAAAGTATTAGTTTAAGGCTGGGTTCACACGAGCATGTCCGGATGCGTCCCGGTGTATTGTGGCAAACCCGCGCGAGTAGGAACGCAATTGCAGTCAGTTTTGACTGCGAATGCGTTCCGATGTTCAGTTTTTATCGCGCGGGTGCAATGTGTTTTGCACGCGCGTGATAAAAAACCGACTGTGGTACCCAGACCCGAACTTCTTCACAGAAGTTCAGGTTTGGGTTAGGTGTTGTGTAGATGTTATTATTTTCCCTTATAACATGGTTATAAGGGAAAATAATAGCATTCTGAAAACAGAATGCTTAGTAGGTGATCAATTGAGGGTTAAAAAAAATATATATTTAACTCACCTTCTCCTCTTGATCGCATAGTTACCGGTCTCTTCTTTACTTCTTTAATGATGAGCTGTGGGCTAAAGAAAAGACCTGTGGTGACGTCAGATCACATGCTCCAATCACATGGTCCATCACCGTGGTCCTTTAGCCCAAGAGGAGAAGATGAGTTAATTTTTATTTTTTTTTTAACCCTCAATTGATCACCTACTAAGCATTCTGTTTTCAGAATGCTATTATTTTCCCTTATAACCATGTTATAAGGGAAAATAATACAGTGAATAGACTGTCACCTAGCAACCATGCGTGAAAATCTCACCGCATCCGCACTTGCTTGCGGATGCTTGCAATTTTCACGCAACCCCATTCACTTCAATGGGGCCTGCGTTACGCGAAAAACGCAGAATATAGAGCATGCTGCGATTTTCGCGCAACACACAAGTGATGCGTGAAAATCACCGCTCATCTGAACAGCCCCATTGAAATGAATGGGTCGGGATTCAGTGCTGGTGCAATACGTTCACCTATCGCATTGCACCCGTGCGGAAATCTCGCCCGTGTGAGACGCAGCCTAAGGATGTGCACACTTATGCAACCATATTTTTTTTTTTTTATATTTTTTTTCTTCCCTTTACCTAAAAGACTTCAGTTTGTTTTTCAATTGAGTTGTACAGTTTATTGGTCACATTAAGGCTCCATTCACACGTCCGCAACATGGGTCGCAATCCGGTGCGGACCCATTCATTCTCTATGGGGACGGAATGGATGCGGACCGCACACACTGTGTACTGTCCGTATCCGCATTTGCGGTGCGCGGCCCCGATCTTTAGGTCCGCAGCTCCGCAAAAAGGTAGAGCATGTCCTATTCTTGTCTGCAGCTTGCGGACAAGAATAGGCATTTCTATGGGGGTCCGTGCTGTGTTGCGGACCCGCAATTTGCGGGGCCGCAACACAGCACGGACGTGTGAATGCAGCCTAAAGGTGGGAAAAGTTCTAAATTATTTTTCTTTTGTCTCATTTTTTGACATCACAGGGGTGTGTACAGTCGTTTCCAAAAGTTTTGAGAATGACACAAATATTAGTTTTCACAAAGTTTGCTGCTAAACTGCTATTAGATCTTTGTTTCAGTTGTTTCTGTGATGTAGTGAAATATAATTACACGCACTTCATACGTTTCAAAGGCTTTTATCGACAATTACATGACATTTATGCAAAGAGTCAGTATTTGCAGTGTTGGCCCTTCTTTTTCAGGACCTCTGCAATTCGACTGGGCATGCTCTCAATCAACTTCTGGGCCAATTCCTGACTGATAGCAACCCATTCTTTCATAATCACTTCTTGGAGTTTGTCAGAATTAGTGGGTTTTTGTTTGTCCGCCCGCCTCTTGAGGATTGACCACAAGTTCTCAATGGGATTAAGATCTGGGGAATTTCCAGGCCATGGACCCAAAATGTCAACGTTTTGGTCCCAGAGTCACTTAGTTATCACTTTTGCCTTATGGCACGGTGTTCCATTGTGCTGGAAAATGCATTGTTCTTCACCAAACTGTTGTTGGATTGTTGGAAGAAGTTGCTGTTGGAGGGTGTTTTGGTATAATTTTTTATTCATGGCTGTGTTTTTGGGCAAAATTGTGAGTGAGACCACTCCCTTGGATGAGAAGCAACCCCACACATGAATGGTCTCAGGATGCTTTACTGTTGGCATGACACAGGACTGATGGTAGCGCTCACCTTTTCTTCTCCGGCCAAGCCTTTTTCCAGATGCCCCAAACAATCGGAAAGAGGCTTCATCGGAAAATATGACTTTGCCCCAGTCCTCAGCAGTCCATTCACCATACGTTCTGCCATACAATCTGTCCCTGATGTTTTTTTTGGAGAGAAGTGGCTTCTTTGCTGTCCTTCTTGACACCAGGCCATCTTCCAAAAGTCTTCGCCTCACTGTGCATGCAGATGCGCTCACACCTGCCTGCTGCCATTCCTGAGCAAGCTCTGCACTGGTGGCACTCCGATCCCGCAGCTGAATCCTCTTTAGGAGACGATCCTGGCGCTTGCTGGACTTTCTTGGACGCCCTGAAGCCTTCTTAACAAGAATTGAACCTCTTTCCTTGAAGTTCTTGATGATCCTATAAATTGTTGATTGAGGTGCAATCTTAGTAGCCACAATATCCTTGCCTGTGAAGCCATTTTTATGCAACGCAATGATGGCTGCACGCGTTTCTTTGCAGGTCACCATGGTTAACAATGGAAGAACAATGATTTCAAGCATCACCCTCCTTTTAACATGTCAAGTCTGCTATTTTAACCCAATCAGCCTGACATAATGATCTCCAGCCTTGCGCTCGTCAACATTCTCACCTGAGTTAACAAGACGATTACTGAAATGATCTCAGCAGGTCCTTTAATGACAGCAATGAAATGCAGTGGAAAGTTTTTTTGGGGATTAAGTTAATTTTCATGGCAAAGAAGGACTATGCAATTCATCTGATCACTCTTCATAACATTCTGGAGTATATGCAAATTGCTATTATAAAAACTTAAGCAGCAACTTTTCCAATTTCCAATATTTATGTAATTCTCAAAACTTTTGGCCACGACTGTAGACTTTTTATATTCACTGTATCCCTTCTTCTGCAGCTCGCCCTGACTAAGTATGAGCTGAACCACATGTCATCGAGTACTATATAGCACCTGATGACACGTTCCAGTCAGCCAATCACTGTAATGCCAGTAACCAACATGGCTACAGCATTACAGTGAGTGGCTCTACTTGTCCGCATGTTTATTGGCTGCGTAGCAGCCAAGAAATGTTTGAGGAGGAGACTCGAGCATCGCACTCTAGCACACGCAGTGTTCAGCCGAACACCCCGATTTGGCGAGCAACACGATGCTCGAGTGAAAAAGGTGTTTGGCCGAGCATTCTCGCCCAACACTACTGACAGTATATTTTTCTTTTTGTACTGAAATAGGCCACTAAACGCTTTTACTGCAAATAACTGAAACAGTGAACTGCGTATATATTTTTATTTTTGTACTGAGATTTGTAATTTCGAATATAATTTTTTTTTTAAATCAGTACACATGATCCCTCCCTGCTGTTAGCTTGTGGGCCAATGAGAAGGCTGCAGTATATTTGACTTTAGGAGTAGTGTTGTTTGCGAATTTTCATAATGCGAATTTTTGTAATGCAAATTTTTATTGCAAATTTTTCAACTTACAACTATTAGACAAAGAAGATTATAGCACTATATTAGCTAAATTGCTCTATATTCGTTAGTTTTTTTTGAATATTTGCAATATTGCTATAACTTCATTTTTTTGAATATTCGTAATATTCTAAAACAAGAATATATAGCAATATAGCGAATATTCGAAAAAAACGAATATAGAGCAATTTAGCTAATATAGTGCTATAATCTTCTTTGTCTAATAGTTGTAATTTTTTTCTCATCTGAAGTTCAGATTGGAAAAAAATTACAACTATAAAAAAAAGATTATAGCACTATATTAGCTAAATTGCTCTATATTCGTTTTTTTCGAATATTCCCTATATTGCTATATATTCTTGTTTTAGAATATTACGAATATTCGAAAAAACTAAGTTATAGCAATATTGCGAATATTCGAAAAAAAACAAATGAATATAGAGCAATTTAGCTAATATAGTGCTATAATCTTCTTCGTCTAATAGTTGTAAGTTAAAAAATTTGCAATATTACACGATCATTACCGTGCCGATTTTTCGAGTAAAAAAATCGTAGAATATAACGAATATTCTACAAAATATTTGCGAAATATCGTGAATTCGAATATGACCCCTGCCGCTCATCACTAATAACTAGTGGATTGTGTAGGGCATACTGGTGGCATGTTACAGCGCTTACTAGTTTCTCTATTTTCTCTATTGCATTTTTTTCTACATTGTTGAATGTCAAATTTGCCTAGGGAATCCTTCCAGTCTATATAGGCAAACTTGGCATTCAAACATCTAGGAGAGATGGGTAACCCTTTTTGTTGGAGAGGGTGTTGCTAAATATTGCTTCCTGTGCCAGCTTGTGGATGTAAATGCAGACATCGTAAGAGACAAATTATACTTTGCATATTATGGTGTTTTTGTCTTTTTTTTGATTAGTGGTTCTTTAATGTCTAAATTGTTCTGAGATGTTCACTGCTTTTCAACAGGTGTCAATGTATATGAAACATGCTGCTTTTATGGATCAGTCTGAAAACCCTATTATCTTTAATAAGAGAGGAAAACTGCCATTGATGTGGAATTTAGTAAACTGGGTTTTTCTAAAGAATCGAAAATTTTATAATATGTATACAATAAACTTGACATCTTTCAAAGAATCTCCACAAGAAGAAAAAGTGCTTTATATTGACCCAGGAAAAATTATATGGAAAAATAACAGAGTAAGGCCCCTTTCACACAGGCAAGAATTCCGAAAGGGTGCAATGCGGTAGGTTAACGCATTGCACCCGCACTGAATCCAGACCCATTCACTTCAATTGGGCTGTGCAGATGAGCGGTGATTTTCACGCTTTACTTGTGCGTTGCATGAAAATCACAGCATGTTCTATATTCTGCATTTTTCATGCAACGCAGGCCCCTTAGAAATGAATAGGGCTGCATTAAAATCGCATAGCATCCGCAAGCAAATGCGGATGCATTGCGATTTTCACACATGGTTGCTAGTAGATGATGTTAGTAAATTGATAAAAGTCAATTTACTGTATTATTTTCCTTTATAACATGGTTATAAAGGAAAATAATAACATTCTTAATACAGAATGCTTATGAAAATGTTGCTTGAGGGGTTAAAAAATAAGAAAAATTAACTCACCTCACCCACTTGATCGAGCAGCCGGCATCGACTTCTTTCTTTTTCTTTGAGGACCTGCAAAAAGACATTTGATGACGTAATCATGCTCACCATGTGGTGAGCGCAGTGACGTCAGCGCAGGTCCTGTTGAATGAAGATAGAAGATCCTTCTATCTTCATTTAGCAGGACCTGCGCTGACGTCACCACGCTCACCACGTGGTAAGCGCGATTACGTCATCAATGGTCCTATTGCAGGTCCCCAAAGAAAAAGAAAGAAGACGATGCCGGCTGCTCGATCAAGTGGATGAGGTGAGTTATTTTTTTTATAATTTTTAGCCC
The DNA here is from genome assembly GCF_905171765.1 of Bufo bufo. Lineage (NCBI taxonomy): Eukaryota > Metazoa > Chordata > Amphibia > Anura > Bufonidae > Bufo > Bufo bufo. The sequence continues at coordinate 814,623,697 of NC_053390.1, forward strand.
CTCAATCCACATTTTAGTAAGCATTCTGTATTAAGAATGCTATTATTTTCCTTTATAATCATGTTATAAGGGAAAATAGTAACATCTACAGTCGTGGCCAAAAGTTTAGAGAATGACACAAATATTAGTTTTCGCAAAGTTTGCTGCTAAACTGCTTTTAGATCTTTGTTTCAGTTGTTTCTGTGATGTAGTGAAATATAATTACACGCACTTCATACGTTTCAAAGGCTTTTATCGACAATTACATGACATTTATGCAAAGAGTCAGTATTTGCAGTGTTGGCCCTTCTTTTTCAGGACCTCTGCAATTCGACTGGGCATGCTCTCAATCAACTTCTGGGCCAATTCCTGACCGATAGCAACCCATTCTTTCATAATCACTTCTTGGAGTTTGTCAGAATTAGTGGGTTTTTGTTTGTCCACCCGCCTCTTGAGGATTGACCACAAGTCCTCAATGGGATTAAGATCTGGGGAGTTTCCAGGCCATGGACCCAAAATGTCAACGTTTTCGTCCCCGAGCCACTTAGTTATCACTTTTGCCTTATGGCACGGTGCTCTATCGTGCTGGAAAATGCATTGTTCTTCACCAAACTGTTGTTGTATTGTTGGAAGAAGTTGCTGTTGAAGGGTGTTTTGGTACCATTCTTTATTCATGGCTGTGTTTTTGGGCAAAATTGTGAGTGAGCCCACTCCCTTGGATGAGAAGCAACCCCACACATGAGTGGTCTCAGGATGCTTTACTGTTGGCATGACACAGGACTGATGGTAGCGCTCACCTTTTCTTCTCCGGCCAAGCCTTTTTCCAGATGCCCCAAACAATCGGAAAGAGGCTTCATCGGAGAATATGACTTTGCCCCAGTCCTCAGCAGTCCATTCACCATACTTTCTGCAGAAGATCAATCTGTCCCTGATCTTTTTTTTGGAGAGAAGTGGCTTCTTTGCTGCCCTTCTTGACACCAGGCCATCTTCCAAAAGTCTTCGCCTCACTGTGCGTGCAGAAGCGCTCACACCTGCCTGCTGCCATTCCTGAGCAAGCTCTGCACTGGTGGCACTCCGATCCCGCAGCTGAATCCTCTTTAGGAGACGATTCTGGCGCTTGCTGGACTGTCTTGGACGCCTTGAAGCCTTCTTAACAAGAATTGAACCTCTTTCCTTGAAGTTCTTGATGATCCTATAAATTGTTGATTGAGGTGCAATCTTAGTAGCCACAATATCCTTGCCTGTGAAGCCATTTTTATGCAACGCAATGATGGCTGCACGCGTTTCTTTGCAGGTCACCATGGTTAACAATGGAAGAACAATGATTTCAAGCATCACCCTCCTTTTAACATGTCAAGTCTGCTATTTTAACCCAATCAGCCTGACATAATGATCTCCAGCCTTGTGCTCGTCAACATTCTCACCTGAGTTAACAAGACGATTACTGAAATGATCTCAGCAGGTCCTTTAATGACAGCAATGAAATGCAGTGGAAAGGTTTTTTGGGGATTAAGTTATTTTTCATGGCAAAGAAGGACTATGCAATTCATCTGATCACTCTTCATAACATTCTGGAGTATATGCAAATTGCTATTATAAAAACTTAAGCAGCAACTTTTCCAATTTCCAATATTTATGTAATTCTCAAAACTTTTGGCCACGACTGTACACAACACCGAACCCAAACTCGATCTTCAGTGAAGAAGTTAGGGTCTGGGTACCACAATCAGTTTTTTGTCATGCGCGTGCAAAATGCATTGCACTCGCGCAGAAAAAACTGAACAATGCAACACAATCGCAGTCAAAACTGCGTGCGCACTCGCTTGGGTTTCCCGCAATTCAGCCAGGATGCATTTGGAGAAAATCCGGGAAGCCCGTGTGAAAAATGCCTAAGAGAAGACACATTTTAATATGTTACTGTTATACAGTTGGAAGAAAAAGTATGTGAACCCTTTGGAATGATATGGATTTCTGCACAAATTGGTCATAAATGTGATCTGATCTTCATCTAAGTCACAACAATAGACAATCACAGTCTGCTTAAACTAATAACACACAAAGAATTAAATGTTACCATGTTTTTATTGAACACACCATGCAAACATTCACAGTGCAGGTGGAAAAAGTATGTGAACCCTTGGATTTAATAACTGGTTGAACCTCCTTCGGCAGCAATAACTTCAACCAAACGTTTCCTATAGTTGCAGATCAGACGTGCACAACGGTCATGAGTAATTCTTGACCATTCCTCTTTACAGAACTGTTTCAGTTCAGCAATATTCTTGGGATGTCTAGTATGAATCGCTTTCTTGAGGTCATGCCACAGCATCTCAATTGGGTTGAGGTCAAGACTCTGACTGGGCCACTCCAGAAGGCATATTTTCTTCAGTTTAAGCCATTCCTGTTGTGTATTTGTTGCAACACCCATCTTCTGTTGAGCTTCAACTGGTGGACAGATGGCCTCAAGATCTCCTGCAAAATGTCTTGATAAACTTGGGAATTAATTTTTCCTTCGATGATAGCAATCCGTCCACCCCAAACCCTGATGCCCCCACCACCATACTTCACAGTTGGGATGAGGTTTTGATGTTGGTGTGCTGTGCCTCTTTTTCTCCACACATACAGGGAGTGCAGAATTATTAGGCAAATTGTATTTTTGAGGATTAATTTTATTATTGAACAACAACCATGTTCTCAATGAACCCAAAAAACTCATTAATATCAAAGCTGAATATTTTTGGAAGTAGTTTTTAGTTTGTTTTTAGTTTTAGCTATTTTAGGGGGATATCTGTGTGTGCAGGTGACTATTACTGTGCATAATTATTAGGTAACTTAACAAAAAACAAATATATACCCATTTCAATTATTTATTTTTACCAGTGAAACCAATATAACATCTCAACATTCACAAATATACATTTCTGACATTCAAAAACAAAACAAAAACAAATCAGTGACCAATATAGCCACCTTTCTTTGCAAGGACACTCAAAAGCCTGCCATCCATGGATTCTGTCAGTGTTTTGATCTGTTCGCCATCAACATTGCGTGCAGCAGCAACCACAGCCTCCCAGACACTGTTCAGAGAGGTGTACTGTTTTCCCTCCTTGTAAATCTCACATTTGATGATGGACCACATGTTCTCAATGGGGTTCAGATCAGGTGAACAAGGAGGCCATGTCATTAGATTTTCTTCTTTTATACCCTTTCTTGCCAGCCACGCTGTGGAGTACTTGGACGCGTGTGATGGAGCATTGTCCTGCATGAAAATCATGTTTTTCTTGAAGGATGCAGACTTCTTCCTGTACCACTGCTTGAAGAAGGTGTCTTCCAGAAACTGGCAGTAGGACTGGGAGTTGAGCTTGACTCCATCCTCAACCCGAAAAGGCCCCACAAGCTCATCTTTGATGATACCAGCGCAAACCAGTACTCCACCTCCACCTTGCTGGCGTCTGAGTCGGACTGGAGCTCTCTGCCCTTTACCAATCCAGCCACGGGCCCATCCATCTGGCCCATCAAGACTCACTCTCATTTCATCAGTCCATAAAACCTTAGAAAAATCAGTCTTGAGATATTTCTTGGCCCAGTCTTGACGTTTCAGCTTGTGTGTCTTGTTCAGTGGTGGTCGTCTTTCAGCCTTTCTTACCTTGGCCATGTCTCTGAGTATTGCACACCTTGTGCTTTTGGGCACTCCAGTGATGTTGCAGCTCTGAAATATGGCCAAACTGGTGGCAAGTGGCATCTTGGCAGCTGCACGCTTGACTTTTCTCAGTTCATGGGCAGTTATTTTGCGCCTTGGTTTTTCCACACGCTTCTTGCGACCCTGTTGACTATTTTGAATGAAACGCTTGATTGTTCGATGATCACGCTTCAGAAGCTTTGCAATTTTAAGAGTGCATCCCTCTGCAAGATATCTCACTAATTTTGACTTTTCTGAGCCTGTCAAGTCCTTCTTTTGACCCATTTTGCCAAAGGAAAGGAAGTTGCCTAATAATTATGCACACCTGATATAGGGTGTTGATGTCATTAGACCACACCCCTTCTCATTACAGAGATGCACATCACCTAATATGCTTAATTGGTAGTAGGCTTTCGAGCCTATACAGCTTGGAGTAAGACAACATGCATAAAGAGGATGATATGGTCAAAATACTCATTTGCCTAATAATTCTGCACTCACTGTAGTGTAGTGTGTTTCTTTCAAACAACTCAACTTTGGTTTTATCTGTCCACAGAATATTTTGCCAGTACTGCTGTGGAACATCCAGGTGCTCTTGTGCAAACTGTAAATGTGCAGCAATGTTTTTTTCTACAGCAGTGGCTTCCTCTGTGGTATCCTCCCATGAAATCCATTCTTGTTCAGTGTTTTACGTATCGTAGATACGCTAACAGGGATGTTAGCATAAGCCAGAGACTTTTTGTAAGTCTTAGGCTGACACTCTAGGATTCTTCTCCACCTCATTGAGCAGTCTGCGCTGTGCTCTTGCAGTCATCTTTACAGGACGGCCACTCCTAGGGAAAGTTGCAGCAGTGCTGAACTTACTCCATTTATAGACAATTTGTCTTACCGAGGACTGATGAACAGCAAGGCTTTTGGAGATACTTTTATAACCCTTTCCAGCTTTATGCACGTCAACAATTCTTAATCATAGGTCTTCTGAGAGCTCTTTTGTGAAAGGCATCATTCACATCAGGCAATGCTTCTTGTGAAAAGCAAACCCAGAACTGGTGTGTGATTTTTATAGGGCAGGGTAGCTTAAACCCACACCTCCAATCTCATCTCATTGGACTCCAGTTGGCTGACACCTCACTCCAATTAGCTCTTGGAGATGTCATTAGTCTAGGGGTTCACATACTTTTTCCACCTGCACTGTGAATGTTTACATGGTGTGTTCAATAAAAACATTGTAACATTTAATTCTTTGTGTGTTATTATGGCAGGTTCCCTACACGTCATCCCCTGAAGACGCCGAAATATACGGCGAATAATGTTTTATATATTACTAGTCAGAGAGGATGCAAATGCTACGCTTAGGTCCTAGAGACCTTTGAACCTCAAAACTCCATACACCATTGTGAGCTCAGCCACTGATGTCTGTCATATGTCTAAAAGACACCATTTAGAGAAACATGAGACCTAGCCTTTCTGCTGCCTGAGGTGAATAATGAAACTGTGTCACCCCCCCCCCCCATGCCAATTTCTTAGCCTAACCCCTTTCCTTCAGCCCTACTGTTAAGGACATACTTGGAAAACATTAGATACAGAGCTACAAAACATACAGGGGAATATATACAGCGCACATACCTCTTATATCCAGTGATGTGTCCTCTGATGTAGGCACAGAAGGTAGAGCAAAACGTTTTTTACCCCTATGCACGGCGCCACCATCCCTTGGATCAGCAATATATACAGAACATAAAAGTAATTTGTTTTTTCAGATAAATTCAGAGTTTTTTTGTGTGTTTAAAATTCAAATTACAATTACAAGTTACTGGCATATATATTCTCATCGGTTCAGGTAGTGGTTATGATGTCATGTAAAATATATATATATATGGAGTCAGGCTCTGGACAAGAAGATAGGGGAGGGCAGAAGCCAACTTTCTCCCCTCCTAACAGTAGACTAACCAGGTACCTGACCTCCTGTCGGTCGGTGCCTGAGTTAGTCGAGTAGCCTACCCATAAACAATCACTGGTCCTGTTGAACTCTGGGGCTTGGCTCTGTTCTATATGTCCCCAGCTGTTGAGTGTGCGTCTGTTACTCCTTGCTGAATTGTTGTTTTCTAGCTTGGAGCTGTGGGTACTTGGTAGGCAGAGGCCAACTGCGCTCTGCCCAGATACCAGCTCTTCCGCTGGGGTAGCCTGTGGGGAATCAGCCTCTGGACAAGAGGATAGGGGAGGGCAGAGGCCGACTGCACTCTGCCCAGATGCCAGCTCTTCCGCTGGGATGGGGTCAGGGAATTCTACCCCCAGGATCTTGTTGCGGATTGGCTGTGAAGAGGAGGAATCGCTTACCTCCTCCTCCTGGCATTCCTGCGGGGTTGGTGGGAAATCTGTACAGGCCATCCAGCATCCCTGTAGGCCTGGTGCAGAGACTGCAGTCCCATCTGCACCATCTGAGTTAGGGGTGCTGTCTCCCTGTGGTTGGGGAGAGAGACCGGTGGTCTGTCCTCCCTTCAAGGTACACTGCCGCTGGAGAATGGAGACAATGCTCTATTCTCCCTGCAAAACATACTGCCGCTGGGGAGCAGGACCGACTGTCCCTACTCCCTGAAACTCCGGCTACCATTGGGGATCTGGGCCGACCGCCCAGCATCCCTGTAGGGCTGGTGGAGAGACCTCGGTCCCATCTCCACCTGCAATATGGGGTTCCCCCAAGGACCAGTCTATGAGATCCCCTACCTCCGTAGCTGGTACTGAAGACGGGTTTACTTCAGTTGGGTCTTCCCAGCTGTAGGGTTGTAGGTCTTGGACTGCCACCGAGCTCTCTGGCAGTGTATATTGGGGCCGAATTGAGCTGAGGACGTATTGGTAATCCTGATCCAGCTCCCACTCCATTGTCACTAGAGATGCCAGGTCTTGTTTCACCTCTCTCGCTGTAGCCCAATCATGCATAGCCTCCCTGTAGTCATGGATATCCCAGAATCGGGACTTTCCAGCACCTCCGAACTCCGGTTCTGCGAAGGCCTCAAACAACAGGCCAGGGCCATCATAATCCTCACCCTTGGGTCTGTCGTGCTCAGCCATCCAGGGGAAATGCCGAATCACGTACCACCAGAGGTCCTGGTAGGCGTCGTTTAGCCAAAGCTCCTTCCATACCAGGCTCTCGAGTTCTGTCACCCAATCATGCAGTAGATGCTGTCCCAGAAGGGACATTCGCAGGGCCACTGGCATCTGCAACTGCTGCTCCTCACTGAGGAGACTCTCGCCCCACCGACGCTGTACGTCTTTCAGGGCCTCATGCCAGACGCCTTTCTGGACTGCATCCCTCCAGTACGGGTAATCCTCCTCCTCATAGTGGAACGCTGTCCGAAGACTAGCTGATTCCATAATGAATGAATAGGGAGAGAGGAGACACTTGTGATGGGATTATCTTCTGAGTGTATCATAGGGTGATCAACTCATCTAGGAGTCGACTACTCCTAGAGTCAGCTATCTTAATCCCATCACTAACACAATCAGTGGGAGTCTCAGTGCAGGGTTAACCCCTTCTTGTGTTGCTGAATTCACACCCTGCACCTTTAATGGGCAATAGGAAATATGTGGCAAATAAATTCCACACATAAATCAGGGTTCATAGTTCCTTGTAACCCCAAAAGGTCTGAGGGTGTCTCCATAGTTCTAGGTCCATAGTCCGTAGGAAGGAGGATGGCACTCAGGTTTCTCCAGCAGCCCCAGTAACGATTTAGTCCGTCACACCTATAATATAATTTCCATATAGTACATTTGTATTGTGCAGCACCTATGTGCGGTCCTGCTGACAGACCGCAGCTATACAGAGGGACAATGCAGTAGATGCTGTCCCAGAAGGGACATTCGCAGGGCCACTAGCATCTGCAACTGCTGCTCCTCACTGGGGAGACTCTCGCCCCGCCGACGCTGTACGTCTTTCAGGGCCTCATGCCAGACGCCTTTCTGGACTGCATCCCTCCAGTACGGGTAATCCTCCTCCTCATAGTGGAACGCTGTCCGAAGACTAGCTGATTCCATCCTGCTGTAGTCAGGAAGCGCTGTACGGATACTAGCGTTGCCCTCAATATACTCCAACGAATGGTGTGTCCGAGCTGCTTTTCCTTGCTCTAGGACCCCATCCCACTGCTGCCACCACTGTAACAGATCTCCTGGCACCCCAACTGGGTACCTCCATTGATGGATGCTCCTAGTGCTTCCCGAGGACTTCAAGCACTCCACTTGACACCGTAAGCACTTCCGACCCCACAAAGCGACGCAGCTTGGAGGGGATCTCGCCGTCTTCCACCCACACTGGGCCCAAGACCAGGATCCAGTTTCCAGTGGGTAGAACCGTGTTGTAATCCTAGGGGAGTATATTACCGATAGCAATCCCCAGAGTAAATATAGCTGTTCCCCCACACATGAGACGAGGCTCTATGTTGAAGGTAAAATAAGAACTCGCTTTATTGAAGACCAACTCATTATATATATATATAGTTCAAGAAGTCTAGCAACATAATGCAATCTGCAAACGGAAACCCCCCCCCCCCCCCCCACTCCATAATGAATGAATAGGGAGAGAGGAGACACTTGTGATGGGATTATCTTCTGAGTGTATCATAGGGTGATCAACTCATCTAGGAGTCGACTACTCCTAGAGTCAGCTATCTTAATCCCATCACTAACACAATCAGTGGGAGTCTCAGTGCAGGGTTAACCCCTTCTTGTGTTGCTGAATTCACACCCTGCACCTTTAATGGGCAATAGGAAATATGTGGCAAATAAATTCCACACATAAATCAGGGTTCATAGTTCCTTGTAACCCCAAAAGGTCTGAGGGTGTCTCCATAGTTCTAGGTCCATAGTCCGTAGGAAGGAGGATGGCACTCAGGTTTCTCCAGCAGCCCCAGTAACGATTTAGTCCGTCACACCTATAATATAATTTCCATATAGTACATTTGTATTGTGCAGCACCTATGTGCGGTCCTGCTGACAGACCGCAGCTATACAAAGGGACAAACGCTATTGGAACAACTAATTGCAACTGGTGTAACATACCATTTGACCTATTAAAAAACTGAATGAGGCAGGGGTGTGATAAACCTAGAATATACTTTCCATATAGTGCATACCGCAGTTATACAGAAGGACAAACGTTTTAAGAACAACTAATTGCAACTGGTGTGATATACCATTTGCCCCCCAAAAAAAACTGATTGAGGCAAGGGTTTGATGTACGTAGAATATACTTTCCATATAGTTCATTTGTATTGTTTAGCAGTTGTGTGCGGTTCTGCTGAGATACTGCAGCTATACAGAGGGACAAACGATATTGGAACAATTAACTGCAACTAGTGTGATATACCATTTGCCCCCCCAAAAAACTGATTGAGGCAGGGGTGTGATGTATCTATCATATACTGTACTTTCCATATAGTGCATTTGTATTGTGCAGCAGTTGTCTAAGGTTCTGCTGAGATACCACAGCTATACAGAGGTACAAACGCTATTGAAACAAATAATTGCATTTAGTGTGATATACCATTTGCCCCCTAAAATAACTGATTGAGGAAGGGGTGTGATATATCTAGAGTATACTGTCCAAATAGTGCATTTGTATTGTGCAGCAGTTGTGTGCGGTTCTGCTAAGATATTGCAGCTATACAGAGGGACAAACGCTATTGGAACAAATTATTGCATCTGGTGTGATATACCATTTGCCCCCCAAAAAACTGATTGAGGCAGGGGTGTGATATACCTAGAATATACTTTCCATATAGTGCATTTGTATTGTGCAGCAGTTGTGTGTGGTTCTGCTGAGATACCACAGCTGTACAGAGGGACAAACACTATTGGAACAACTAATTGCAACTGTTGTGATATACCAATAGTAGAGTTGAGCGAACACCTGGATGTTCGGGTTCGACGAGTTCGGCCGAACTTTCGAAAAATGTTCGGGTTCGGGATCCGAACTCGACCCGAACTTCATCCCGAACCCGAACCCCATAGAAGTCAATGGGGACCCGAACTTTTGGGCACTAAAAAGGCTGTAAAACACACCCGGAAAGGGCTAGAGGGCTGCAAAAGGCAGCAAAATGTAGTTAAATCCCCTGCAAACAAATGTAGATAGGGAAATGATGAGTTAACATAAAATAAATAAAAATTAAACAATATTAATTGGAGTGAGGTCCCATAGCACAGAATCAGGCTTCAAGTCACCCACCAATGGAGAAGGTCACTTACTATTATTTTGACCACAGCACCCAGACAAAGGAGAGAGGTCCCACAGCAGAGAACCAGGCATCATATCACCCACCACAGGAGTAGGCCACCATTTAGTTACTTTGACCCCTACACCCAGACGGAGGAGAGAGGTTACACAGCAGAGAATCAGGCATTTAGATCACCCACCACAGGAGTAGGCCACCATTGAATCAGACCCCGGCAACCATGTCAGATGGCACAAGCATAAGCTTTATATCAATCAGCACAGGAGAAGGCGACTTTGACAGACTTTGACCCCCACACCCGGACGGAGGAGAGAGGTTTCAAAGCAGAGAATCAGGCATTTAGATCACCCACCACAGGAGTAGGCCCCAATTTAATGGGACCCCGGCAACCATGTCAGATGGCACAACCATCAGCTTCATATCAATCAGCACAGGAGAAGGCGACTTTGAAAGACTTTGACCCCTACACCCAGACGGAGGAGAGAGGTTTCACAGCAGAGAATCAGGCATTTAGATCACCCACCACAGGAGTAGGCCACCAGTGAATCAGACCCTGGCAACCATGTCAGATGGCACAACCATCAGCTTTATATCAATCAGCACAGGAGAAGGCGACTTTGAAAGACTTTGACCCCTACACCCAGATGGAGGAGAGAGGTTTCACAGCAGAGAATCAGGCATCATATCAACCACCACAGGAGAAGCCACCATTTAGTTACTTTGACCCCTGCACCCAGGAAGAGGAGAGAGGCACCACAGCACATATTCTGGCATCATATCAGCCACCACAGGAGAAGCCACCATTGAGTTACTTTGACCCCCGCACCCAGGAAGAGGAGAGAGGCACCACAGCACATATTCTGGCATCATATCAGCCACCACAGGAGAAGCCACCATTGAGTTACTTTGACCCCCGCACCCAGGAAGAGGAGAGAGGCACCACAGCACATATTCTGGCATCATATCAGCCACCACAGGAGAAGCCACCATTGAGTTACTTTGACCCCTGCACCCAGGAAGAGGAGAGAGGCCCCACAGCACATATTCTGGCATCATATCAGCCACCACAGGAGAAGCCACCATTTAGTTACTTTGACCCCTTCACCCAAACAGAGGAGAGAGGTTCCACATCAGAGAATCAGGCATCATATCAACCACCACAGGAGTAGGCCACAATTTAATGGGACCCCGGCAACCATGTCAGATGGCACAACCATCAGCTTCATATCAATCAGCACAGGAGAAGGCGACTTTGAAAGACTTTGACCCCTACACCCAGACGGAGGAGAGAGGTTTCACAGCAGAGAATCAGGCATTTAGATCACCCACCACAGGAGTAGGCCCCCATTGAATCAGACCCTGGCAACCATGTCAGATGGCACAACCATCAGCTTTATATCAATCAGCACAGGAGAAGCCAACATTGACTTACTTTGACCCCTGCACCCAGGAAGAGGAGAGAGGCCCCACAGCACATATTCTGGCATCATATCAGCCACCACAGGAGAAGCCACCATTTAGTTACTTTGACCCCTTCACCCAAACAGAGGAGAGAGGTTCCACATCAGAGAATCAGGCATCATATCAACCACCACAGGAGTAGGCCACAATTTAATGGGACCCCGGCAACCATGTCAGATGGCACAACCATCAGCTTCATATCAATCAGCACAGGAGAAGGCGACTTTGAAAGACTTTGACCCCTACACCCAGACGGAGGAGAGAGGTTTCACAGCAGAGAATCAGGCATTTAGATCACCCACCACAGGAGTAGGCCCCCATTGAATCAGACCCTGGCAACCATGTCAGATGGCACAACCATCAGCTTTATATCAATCAGCACAGGAGAAGCCAACATTGACTTACTTTGACCCCTGCACCCAGGAAGAGGAGAGAGGCCCCACAGCACATATTCTGGCATCATATCAGCCACCACAGGAGAAGCCACCATTGAGTTACTTTGACCCCCGCACCCAGGAAGAGGAGAGAGGCACCACAGCACATATTCTGGCATCATATCAGCCACCACAGGAGAAGCCACCATTGAGTTACTTTGACCCCTGCACCCAGGAAGAGGAGAGAGGCCCCACAGCATATATTCTGGCATCATACTAACCACCACAGGAGAAGCCACCATTGAGTTACTTTGACCCCTGCACCCAGGAAGAGGAGAGAGGCCCCACAGCACATATTCTGGCATCATATCAGCCACCACAGGAGAAGCCACCATTGAGTTACTTTGACCCCCGCACCCAGGAAGAGGAGAGAGGCACCACAGCACATATTCTGGCATCATATCAGCCACCACAGGAGAAGCCACCATTGAGTTACTTTGACCCCCGCACCCAGGAAGAGGAGAGAGGCACCACAGCACATATTCAGGCATCATATCACACACCACAGGAGAAGGCCTCTTTCAGTGATTTAGGCCTTTGGACCCAGACAGAGGAGAGAGGCACCACAGCACATATTCTGGCATCATATCAGCCACCACAGGAGAAGCCACCATTGAGTTACTTTGACCCCTGCACCCAGGAAGAGGAGAGAGGCCCCACAGCACATATTCTGGCATCATATCAGCCACCACAGGAGAAGCCACCATTGAGTTACTTTGACCCCTGCACCCAGGAAGAGGAGAGAGGCCCCACAGCACATATTCTGGCATCATACTAACCACCACAGGAGAAGCCACCATTGAGTTACTTTGACCCCTGCACCCAGGAAGAGGAGAGAGGCCCCACAGCACATATTCTGGCATCATATCAGCCACCACAGGAGAAGCCACCATTGAGTTACTTTGACCCCCGCACCCAGGAAGAGGAGAGAGGCACCACAGCACATATTCTGGCATCATATCAGCCACCACAGGAGAAGCCACCATTGAGTTACTTTGACCCCTGCACCCAGGAAGAGGAGAGAGGCCCCACAGCACATATTCTGGCATCATATCAGCCACCACAGGAGAAGCCACCATTGAGTTACTTTGACCCCCGCACCCAGCAAGAGGAGAGAGGCACCACAGCACATATTCTGGCATCATATCAGCCACCACAGGAGAAGCCACCATTGAGTTACTTTGACCCCCGCACCCAGGAAGAGGAGAGAGGCACCACAGCACATATTCAGGCATCATATCACACACCACAGGAGAAGGCCTCTTTCAGTGATTTAGGCCTTTGGACCCAGACAGAGGAGAGAGGCACCACAGCACATATTCTGGCATCATATCAGCCACCACAGGAGAAGCCACCATTGAGTTACTTTGACCCCTGCACCCAGGAAGAGGAGAGAGGCCCCACAGCACATATTCTGGCATCATATCAGCCACCACAGGAGAAGCCACCATTTAGTTACTTTGACTCCTGCACCCAGGAAGAGGAGAGAGGCACCACAGCACATATTCTGGCATCATATCAGCCACCACAGGAGAAGCCACCATTTAGTTACTTTGACCCCTTCACCCAAACAGAGGAGAGAGGTTCCACATCAGAGAATCAGGCATCATATCAACCACCACAGGAGTAGGCCACAATTTAGTTTATTTGACCCCTGCACCCAGGAAGAGGAGAGAGGCCCCACAGCACATATTCTGGCATCATATCACACACTACAGGAGAAGGCCTCTTTCAGTGATTTAGGCCTTTGGACCCAGACAGAGGAGAGAGGTCAGAGATTAGCTTCATATCCCCCAGCACAGCAGAAGACCGCTTTATTTGACTTAGGCCTCAGCACCCAGACAGAAGACAGAGGTAGCATGGCAGAGGTTATGGCTTCATGTCACCCGTTAGTTTAACCGGCCACTTTCATCTGGTTAGGCCCCGGCGCCCAGACAGAGAAGAGTTTCATTCAACTGTGGGTTTCATAAAATTTGTATCAAATAAAGAAGTGGCCCGTAGCACAACAAGACATGTTTTAGGCAGTTAATAAGGACTACTCTGCACAAGGGAGGGACAGGTCCTGTGGGATCCATGCCTGGTTCATCTTTATGAAGGTCAGCTTGTCCACGTTGGCTGTGGACAGGCGGCTGCGCTTGTCAGTAATGACGCCCCCTGCCGTGCTGAATACGCGTTCAGATAAAACGCTGGCCGCCGGGCAGGAAAGCACCTCCAAGGCATAACATGCTAACTCTGGCCACGTGGACAATTTCGAAACCCAGTAGTTGAATGGGGCCGAACCATCCGTCAGGATGTGGAGGGGTGTGCAGACATACTGTTCAACCATGTTAGTGAAATGCTGCCTCCTGCTAACACGTTCCGTATCAGGTGTCGGTGCAGATAGCTGTGGCGTGGAGACAAAACTTTTCCACATTTCTGCCATGCTAACCCTGCCCTCAGATGAGCTGGCCGTGACACAGCTGCGTTGGCGATCTCTTGCCACTCCTCTGCCTTCACCTTTCACCTGTTCCCCTGTGACATGTGGGAATGCTCTCAAGAGCGCCTCTATCAGCGTGCGCTTGTACTCGCGCATCTTACGGTCGCGCTCCAGTTCAGAAATTAAAGTGGGCACATTGTCTTTATACCGGGGATCCAGCAGGGTGGCCACCCAGTAGTCTGCACACGTTAAAACGTGGGCAACTCTGCTGTCGTTGCGCAGGCATTGGAGCATATATTCGCTCATGTGGGCCAGGCTACCCATGGGTAAGGACAAGCTGTCCTCTGTGGGAGGCGTATCGTCATCGTCCACCGTATCCCCCCAGCCACGCACCAGTGATGGGCCTGGGCTGCCACCCCGCTGTGAACTTGCGTCATCCTCGTCCCCCTCCACCTCCTCCTCCTCATCCTCCTCGTCCTCCAGTACAGTGCCTTGGCTGGCGACTTGTGAACCTGTCCTCTGCTGCTTAAACAAACCTCCCTCTGAGCCACTTCGAACAGACTGGCCCGAAAGTGTTAGAAACGAGCCCTCATCTTCCTCCTCCTCCTCCACCTGGGCCACCTCCTCTAACATCATTGCCCTAAGTGTTTTCTCAAGGAGACATAGAAGTGGTATTGTAACGCTGATAACAGTGTCATCGCCACTGACCATGTTGGTGGAGTACTCGAAACAGCGCAGCAGGGCACACAGGTCTCGCATGGAGGCCCAATCATTGGTGGTGAAGTGGTGCTGTTCGGCAGTACGACTGACGCGAGCGTGCTGCAGCTGAAACTCCACTATGGCCTGCTGCTGCTCGCACAGTCTCTCCAGCATGTGCAAGGTGGAGTTCCACCGGGTGGGCACGTCGCATATGAGGCGGTGAGCGGGAAGGCCGAAGTTCCGCTGTAGCGCAGACAGGCGAGCAGCGGCAGGATGTGAACGGCGGAAGCGCGCACAGACGGCCCGCACTTTATGCAGCAGCTCTGACATGTTGGGGTAGTGGTGAATGAACCTCTGCACCACCAAGTTCAGCACATGCGCCAGGCAAGGGATGTGCGTCAAACCGGCTAGTCCCAGAGCTGCCACGAGATTTCGCCCATTATCGCATACCACCAGGCCTGGCTTGAGGCCCACCGGCAGAAACCACTCGTCGGTCTGTTGTTCAATACCCCGCCACAACTCCTTTGCGCTGTGGGGCCTGTCCCCCAAACATATGAGTTTCAGAATGGCCTGCTGACGTTTACCCCGGGCTGTGCTGAAGTTGGTGGTGAAGGTGTGTGGCTGACCGGATGAGCTGGTGGAAGCAGTGGAGGAGGAAGCCGAGTAGGAGGAGGAGGCTACAGGAGGCAGAGAATGATGCCCTGCGATCCTAGGGGGCGGAAGGACGTGCGCCAGGGAACTGTCCGCCGGGGGCCCAGCCGCCACTACATTCATCCAGTGTGCAGTTAGTGAGATATAGCGTCCCTGGCCGTGCTTACTGGTCCACGTATCTGTGGTTAGGTGGACCTTGCCACAAATGGCGTTGCGCAGTGCACACTTGATTTTATCGGACACTTGCATGTGCAGGGAAGGCACGGCTGTCTTGGAGAAGTAGTGGCGGCTGGGAACCACATACTGCGGGACAGCCATGGCCATCAGCTGTTTGAAGCTGTCTGTGTCCACCAGCCGGAATGACAGCATTTCAAAGGCCAGCAGTTTAGAAATGCTGGCGTTCAGGCCAAGGGCTCGAGGGTGACTCGGGGGGAATTTGCGCTTCCTCTCTAAGGTTTGAGATATTGAGAGCTGAACGCTGCTGTGTGATATAGTGGAGACGCTAGTTGACGGTGGCGGTGGTGGTGGTGTCGGTGGCACATCCTCTGTTTGCTGCTCGGCAGGTGGCAACATTCCTCTCGAGGCGGAAGCCGAGGCAGCAGCGGTAGAGGGAGCAGGGGGAGCCTCAGCGAGTGCCTGGTTTTTAAGGTGTGTACCCCACTGCAGTTCATGCTTTGCATGTAGATGCCTGGTCATGCAGGTTGTGCTGAGGTTCAGAACGTTAATGCCTCGCCTCAGGCTCTGATGGCAGAGCGTGCAAGTAACTCGTGTCTTGTCGGTAGGACATTGTTTAAAGAAGTGCCATGCCAGGGAACTCTTTGAAGCTGCCTTTGTGGGGCTGGGTCCCTGTTGGCGATGTCCAGTAGCAGGCGAACTCTGGGGGCGGCGGCTCGTCTGCTTTGGCCCCCTGCTCCCTCTTTGGCTTCGCTGTTGTCTCGGTCTCACCACTACCTCTTCCTCTGAACTGTGAAAGTCATCGCCACGACCTTCAGTCCATGTGGGGTCTAAGACCTCATCGTCCTCTGCATCGTCTTCCACCCAGTCTCCCTCCCTGACCTCCTCCTGTTCAGTCTGCACACTGCAAAAAGACGCGGCAGTGGGCACCTGTGTTTCGTCATCATCAGAGAGTCGGTGACTCTGCTGTGGTGGTATTCCCATGTCCTCTTCATCTGGAGACATAAGTGGTTGTGCGTCAGTGCATGGTATGTCTTCCTCCACTGGGGAAGGGCTAGGTGGACGCCCCTGGGAAACCCTGGAAGCAGAGTCTTCAAACAGAAGAAGAGACTGCTGCATAACTTGTGGCTCAGACCGTTTCCCTGATATGCTTGGGGGTGATGTGACAGACTGATGGGCTTGGTTTTCAGGTGCCACCTGTGCGCTTTCCGCAGAAGACTGGGTGGAAGAACATGTGGTGAACGTGCTGGAAGCACTGTCGGCCACCCAATCGATTAATGCCTGTACCTGCTCAGGCCTTACCATCCTAAGAGCGGCATTGGGCCCCACGAGATATTGCGGTACATTCTGCCGGCTAGTTGAGGGAGTTCGTTCCCTACTGTGTGCGCCTGGGGCCGAACGGCCACGTCCTCTACCAGCAACAGAGGCTCCACGGACACCACCACGACCGCGTCCTCGTCCCTTAATAGTATTTTTCTTCATTGTTGCGATTCAACTCACACCACAATGAAATATATTATTTTTTATAAGCAAAATCCCCTCACTGGAATACTTTCAGTCTTTTGACTGTATGGATTACAGATGGAATGACTGTTATATGTGAGTACCGCTTTCTTTGACAGATTCTAGTATGGGTACATATATGTTTTCCCAACCCCAGCACATTAGTTTGCTAATTCCAGATGTATGAAACGCAGGCCTAACTGTATCTAGTATATTGAACGCCAGATAAACTAACTTGGCCTTTTTTAAATAAAAAAAAAATTCCCTCACTGGAATACTTTCAGTCTTTTGACTGTATGGATTACAGATGGAATGACTGTTATATGTGAGTACCGCTTTCTTTGACAGATTCTAGTATGGGTACATATATGTTTTCCCAACCCCAGCACATTAGTTTGCTAATTCCAGATGTATGAAACGCAGGCCTAACTGTATCTAGTATATTGAACGCCAGATAAACTAACTTGGCCTTTTTTAAATAAAAAAAATTCCCTCACTGGAATACTTTCAGTCTTTTGACTGTATGGATTACAGATGGAATGACTGTTATATGTGAGTACCGCTTTCTTTGACAGATTCTAGTATGGGTACATATATGTTTTCCCAACCCCAGCACATTAGTTTGCTAATTCCAGATGTATGAAACGCAGGCCTAACTGTATCTAGTATATTGAACGCCAGATAAACTAACTTGGCCTTTTTTAAATAAAAAAAAAATTCCCTCACTGGAATACTTTCAGTCTTTTGACTGTATGGATTACAGATGGAATGACTGTTATATGTGAGTACCGCTTTCTTTGACAGATTCTAGTATGGGTACATATATGTTTTCCCAACCCCAGCACATTAGTTTGCTAATTCCAGATGTATGAAACGCAGGCCTAACTGTATCTAGTATATTGAACGCCAGATAAACTAACTTGGCCTTTTTTAAATAAAAAAAATTCCCTCACTGGAATACTTTCAGTCTTTTGACTGTATGGATTACAGATGGAATGACTGTTATATGTGAGTACCGCTTTCTTTGACAGATTCTAGTATGGGTACATATATGTTTTCCCAACCCCAGCACATTAGTTTGCTAATTCCAGATGTATGAAACGCAGGCCTAACTGTATCTAGTATATTGAACGCCAGATAAACTAACTTGGCCTTTTTTAAATAAAATAAAAATTCCCTCACTGGAATACTTTCAGTCTTTTGACTGTATGGATTACAGATGGAATGACTGTTATATGTGAGTACCGCTTTCTTTGACAGATTCTAGTATGGGTACATATATGTTATAGTGCTGCCCCGTGTCCCCTGACGAATCCTGGGGCATACTCTGTGTGAAGAAACGCGTCGGGGCACTTGAGTATTCCTTTCACCTTATCCTCCCATTGGATAATCTTTGGTGGGGTTACGCTTGTTTTGGGTAATTTGGTATGTTTTCCTTGTTCCTCTGGGCGCTTTTTTTCTCTTTCCACCTGTGAGGGCCTTATCAGGGTCATCTATATAGGTTAAGAGTTCCTGTCTGGGCCACCCCTTGCGGGGCTTTTTGGACCCCGTCCAGAGGATTTTGGTTATAGGGCGGACCAGGTCAAGCAGGGAGTTACTAGGGCTTACTCATTTACATGTGATATAGCCGTGCTCAGCCTGCAATATCGGTCCAGTCCATCACTCATACCTGCCATTTTCTCTACTTACTGGTCGTATTTTTGTACCAGTATATGTTTGTATGTATCTTAATTGTTGTGTGTCTGTAGGGGCCGTTTTTTACTCCTTATTCATTAAAAGTCATATTTTAGTAGTTACTGCCCCCTTAGTTTACCTGTCTTGTTCCAAGAGCAGTAATCAGGGAGACACTCCTGTCTTCATCTGACTGACCACCTTTAGTCCATATTTAACCCAACAGGGGAATGTCAGGATTTCTGAGTACGGGTTTAGACAGGAACATTTGGGTATCGGAGGCTAGTGTGGTTTTTTCTGAACAAACATTTGTTCAGAAAAAATATACCCCTACTCTGAACGGTGCCTTTTCGGAACTTACTCGCCTCTACAGGGAACATATCAGCTCCTGGTGGGAGGTACAGGGCCTGGAGCACTATATTAAACAGGGTATAGTGCCCAGGGGTCTGCGTATCACTCTGTCTCCTGCACACCGTGTTAGGAATCCTGAATTTCTGAAGAGGTGGGAGAGGGAGGCAACATCTAGTTCCCTGAGACTGATGCAGCTTCTCTTGGATGAGGAGAGGCAGGTCTTGGCTAGAGTAGAAAGCAGTCTCAACGAACAGATTGAGATTGCCAAGAAATTTCAATCTGAACCAGAGTTTTCATCCAAGGAGGTCCAGTTGCAGAACGCGGTGGAGCGGTTCCAATATCAACTTAAGGACCGCAAACACAAACAATTCAATCGAGACTCTCAAGACTTTCGGGATAATAGGGCATATCAGTTTCTGACAAACCCACCGGTTACTCAGAATACAGATATCTCATCTACGGACACGGAGGCATCTGACGGAGAAAGAGAGAGACTCCCTAAAAACAGGGGGCGAGGACGTGGGTCGAATAGATCTAGGGGGCGTAACTATCGCCCTAGACAGAATCCCCAAAACCCCCCCCCTCAAACTCTCCCGATTCCGGCATCTGGCTCCCCTTTTTTAGATCAGGGGGCACATTATTACCCCTTGAGGAGTCGGAACGCGCAGTCATAGATCCTGCACCTGTGACTGATATACCTCCTTCACCAGATAAACGGGTAATTAACCTCTCTTCTCGTGCTCTATCCAAAGTGGAACTGAAATTGTTGGGTTGCGGACTCTCGTTTGTTCCTACCAATAAGTTTGATGCCTTTAGGTGGACGAGGGACCTCCACCTTTTTGCCCGAAAATTAAAGTGGCACAAGTTTCACAAGCTTAGGGAGAGGAAAGAGAGCCGAGAGCTAGGTGTTCCTATGGATATTTTGAAGGATGTACATCTCCTCTACAACCTTGACCGACCGTTGCCTAATGCAGAAGGGCTAGGCCCTTTCACGGCCCTGAAAAATAAAAACACTAAAATGCCCCCGATGGGTGATGTGTCGTGTGTGGATGTGTTTTTACAACACGTGACCACAGACTTATCCACCATACACCATATCCCACAAAAATTTAACTGTAGCAGGGAAGAGAGGATGGCGATTGCCGATCTTGAAAGGGATAAAGATATCGTTATCAAGCCCTCAGACAAGGGGGGCAATATTGTAATAATGGACATGCCGGCCTATCGCAGGATGTGTCTCACAGTCCTGGAGGATGGGCTGGGATATGAAATACTCCCCAGTAACCCCACCACCGGCCTGCAGGGGACTCTGAGACACATCCTGGATAGAGCAAAGAAAGCCTCCCTCATCAGTGGTGAGGAATTTGAATTTTTGTATCCACTGCATCCGGTCACGGCTACATTTTATTGTCTACCGAAGGTACACAAGGAGACTACCCCAATTAGGGGACGACCTATTGTTTCGGGGGTGGGTAGTTTGTCCCAAAACTGTGGCATTTACGTGGACAAGGTGCTACGTCCGTTTGTGTCATCGTTGCCGTCTCATATTAGGGACACGGGTGACCTCTTAGGAAAATTGGAGGACATCTGCATCGAGCCACACTGGTTTCTGGCCTCGGTGGATGTGGAGGCTCTATATTCCTCCATCCCACACGAACGAGGTTTGGAAGCGAGCAGCCACTTTTTGAAGACCAGGGGCCAACAATTTGTGGAACACAATACTTTTACTCTCGAACTCTTGAGGTTTATATTGACAAGCAATTTTTTTCTGTTTGATGGACGCATATACCACCAGCTCAGGGGCACCGCGATGGGTAGCTCATGTGCCCCATTGTATGCTAACCTGCTCCTGGGCTGGTGGGAGGAGTCTGTGGTATTTGCTGAACCGCCACCATGGTTCGCCGATATGATCGCTCTCTGGTCACGCTACATTGACGATATTTTCGTACTGTGGAGCGGACCAGAGAGCGATTTTGAGAGGTTCATCTCGGAGTTGAATATCAACGACTTCAACCTGAAGTTTACCTCGGTGATTGTAGAGGACCGCCTCCCCTTCCTGGATGTGGTGATCTGTAGGGACGGGAGGGGCGGCCTCAGCACCTCCATCTATCGCAAACCCACTTCCACCAACTCCCTCCTCAGATGGGATAGTTGCCACCCTGTGCCCCTCAAGAGGGGGATCCCAACCGGACAGTACCTGAGATTGAAACGCAACTGTTCGGAGTCCGGTGATTTCAAACGCCAGGCGAGGGACCTCAGAGCGAGGTTTCAAGAGAGGGGGTACCCTGATAGGACCCTCAGACTGGCGTTTGAAAAAACTAAATCACGGACTCGGACAGAATTACTCCATCCTGTAATCAGCAGGGAAAAGGAATCTCAAGGTACTGTCCGGGTGATAGGAACATTCGACGCCGCGGCCTCTCAAGTGAGGGGGATTCTGGCACGACATTGGAAGACACTCCTTATGGACCCTGACCTTTCGGATGTGCTGGGCCCTAGTGTCTCACTCACCTTCCGAAGGGGCAATAACTTACGGGACAGACTTGTACACAGCCACTTTGCTCCCGTGGTAAAGCCACGGACGTGGTTGAATGCTCCTGTGACCGGTTGCCATAGATGTGGACATTGCAGTTTTTGCGGCAGCCTCTCACAAGGCAAGTCCTTCATAGGGGAACCAGATGACACTGTTTACCAGGTGAAGGACTTCATGAATTGCCGCACGGCGGGCGTGATCTACCTGGTGACATGCGTTTGTGGACTCCGCTATATAGGAAAAACCTTTAGGGAGTTACGCAAACGCATGGGGGAACATCTCGGGGATATCCGTAACAACAAGGATACCCCTGTAGCACGCCACGTGCAGACGGCACATGATGGACGTACCTCGTCCATCACTTTCATGGCCATTGAAAGGGTACCAAGACCCACACGAGGGGGAGACTGGAATAAGCGTATTCTACAGAGGGAGTGTTGGTGGACCTTCACCCTCAATACAGTCACCCCTCAGGGCCTTAATGTCTATTGAATTTCTCTTGTTTTCTCTAAATATCCATCTTTTCAGTCGTATTCCTGTAAACAGTTCGTCTTGGTCATATAACCTCTGTATAATTGGTCTCATTGGGGGAACAATGGTCTGACATGGCCAAGTACCCCACGAATATGAGGGATGGGGAGGTTATGGTCCCACCAGACCAATGAGCGGTGCTCCGCTCCCCCCTGTACCTAGTTTATAGTTAGACTTCCAGCTCTCTATGACTGGGGTCATAAGCCCCTCCCACTGCCATTTCCTAATGGAGGGGGGGTGACCTAATCTTCATGGCATGTATACCTAAGGAGTGGTTATGCATGCCATCCTTAATATCCTATGGTGATGCTGTCCCGTTGGGGCCTGATTTGGCTACAACTTGTTCACCTGGGATTGTTCTTGCGGCGCTCCGATCATGTGACCCCCGGGATATTATGATGGCCTGTGATGCGGGCAGATCGCGGCGGTCACATGATGCGGAAGCGTGCCTGTGCGTTCCACGTCGGGCCTATGGAACGCAGGGAGATCTCACTGCGCATGCGCGAAAGCGGCACTTCCGGTTACAAGACCCGGTGACGGACGCACTTGTTGTGACGTCACACGGAGCGCCGGCGGTGTGCCTGGATGATGCACATGGCCCCACAGCCCTATAAAAAGAGCGTCTATCGCCACAACAATTGCCGGTCACCCCACCACTGTGAACACCACCACCCTGGGTCACAGCCCTCTGGTGGACTTGGAGCCATACGCCTGACCGCTGCCAAAAAAGTAAGATACTGGCCTCCATGGCCCTATGTGGGCTGTTAGTGTGGGGGCATATATATGCTGTCTTACTTATTTGTATTTGATATAACTTTTAGATTCAGCTGTAACCTGACTATAGTGCTGCCCCGTGTCCCCTGACGAATCCTGGGGCATACTCTGTGTGAAGAAACGCGTCGGGACACTTGAGTATTCCTTTCACCTTATCCTCCCTTTGGATAATCTTTGGTGGGGTTACGCTTGTTTTGGGTAATTTGGTATGTTTTCCTTGTTCCTCTGGGCGCTTTTTTTCTCTTTCCACCTGTGAGGGCCTTATCAGGGTCATCTATATAGGTTAAGAGTTCCTGTCTGGGCCACCCCTTGCGGGGCTTTTTGGACCCCGTCCAGAGGATTTTGGTTATAGGGCGGACCAGGTCAAGCAGGGAGTTACTAGGGCTTACTCATTTACATGTGATATAGCCGTGCTCAGCCTGCAATATCGGTCCAGTCCATCACTCATACCTGCCATTTTCTCTACTTACTGGTCGTATTTTTGTACCAGTATATGTTTGTATGTATCTTAACTGTTGTGTGTCTGTAGGGGCCGTTTTTTACTCCTTATTCATTAAAAGTCATATTTTAGTAGTTACTGCCCCCTTAGTTTACCTACATATATGTTTTCCCAACCCCAGCACATTAGTTTGCTAATTCCAGATGTATGAAACGCAGGCCTAACTGTATCTAGTATATTGAACGCCAGATAAACTAACTTGGCCTTTTTTAAATAAAAAAAATTCCCTCACTGGAATACTTTCAGTCTTTTGACTGTATGGATTACAGATGGAATGACTGTTATATGTGAGTACCGCTTTCTTTGACAGATTCTAGTATGGGTACATATATGTTTTCCCAACCCCAGCACATTAGTTTGCTAATTCCAGATGTATGAAACGCAGGCCTAACTGTATCTAGTATATTGAACGCCAGATAAACTAACTTGGCCTTTTTTAAATAAAAAAAAAATTCCCTCACTGGAATACTTTATGGCTTTTCACTGTATGGATTACAGGTGGACTGGTATTAGTAGGGGTGACACAAGCACACCCAAGTCCCTGATGTAGGATTTCTATGGCACAGACCACTATTACAAGTGATTAATGGACGTTGGGAGAGATTGTGCTGCAGCACTAGTCCCAAGATGGCCGCCGCCTATCAGCCCAGTAACATGTGCCACAAAATGGTCTGCACAACCTTTAAAAAAAATAGCCTTGGACTGTGCTGCTAAATCGCTATTGGTCTGAATCCCAGGTGTAGATGTCTGACTTGTTTGGAGCTTTGGAATGCACACTGTGGCAGCTTCTGCTGCAGCACTACAAGTCGCAAAATGGCGGCCGGCGGTCAGCCCAGGTACATGTGGATGGAAAAATCACTCTGGCCACTCTAAAAATAGCCAATCCCTATCAAAAAAGCAGCTCAGCTGCAGTTGTTCAGATGAATCACAGGTGGAGGAGAGAAATTTGCTTCCAGTTATTCAATTATCCCTGCCTATTCTCGCCCTAGCATCAGCTGCGTCTATCCCTGTTCTATTCACATCGGGAGTGAGCACGTCCCGACGTGCGCACAAGCTTATAAAGAGGCTGAGTCACATGCTGCACTTGGCCAATCACAGACTTGCCAATAGTAGGCATGGCTGCGATGGCATCTTAGGGCAAGTAGTATGATGCATGTTGTTTGGCTGCTTTGCAGCCTTTCAAAATGCGCCAAAATACATGCCGAACGACGAACCCGAACCCAAACTTTTACGAAAAAGTTCGGGTTCGGGTCCGTGTCACGAACACCCCAAAATTCGGTACGGACCCGAACTATGCTCGAACTGTTCGCTCAACACTAACCAATAGCCCCCCAAAAAAACTGATTGAGGCAGGGGTGTGATCTACCTATTGTAACGGATATCCTGGCAACCCAACTGGGTACCTCCGTTAATGGATGCTCCTAGGGCTTCCCAAGGGCTCCAAGCACTCCACTCGACACCGTAACCACCACAGGAACAAGGAACAGCTTTTACAATAGCTAGGGGTTATAGCCAGGGAAGTATACAGTGTATAGAAATTCCCACACACATGAGACGAGGCTCTATGTTGAATGCAAAACAGGAACTCCCTTTATTGAAGACCAACTCAGTATATATACAGTTCAAGAATTCTAACAACTTAAATCAATCAACCATGAACAACATGCAAACAGACATCCCCTCCTCCATAATGAATGAATAGGGAGAGAGGAGACACATGTGATTGGATTATCTCCTGAGTGTATCATAGGGTGATCTACTCATTTAGGAGTCGACTACTCCTAGAGTCAGCTATCTTAATCTCATCACTAACACAGTCAGTGGGAGTCTCAGTGCAGAGTCAATCATTTTTGTGTTGCTGGATTCACACCCTGCACCTTTAATGGGCATTAGGAAATATGTGGCATATTAATTCCACACATAAATCAGGGTTCATAGTTCCTTGTAACCCCAAAAGGTCTGAGGGTGTCTCCATAGTTCTGGGTCTATAGTCCTTATGAAGGAGGCTAGCCCTCAGTCTTCTCCAGCAGCCCCAGTGATGATTTAGTCCGTCACACCTATAATATAATTTCCATATAGTACATTTGTATTGTGCAGCACCTATGTGCGGTCCTGCTGACAGACCGCAGCTATACAAAGGGACAAACGCTATTGGAACAACTAATTGCAACTGGTGTAACATACCATTTGACCTATTAAAAAACTTTCTACACTCCCAACAGTAGACTAACCAGGTACCTGACCTCCTGTCGGTTGGTGCCTGAGTTAGTCGAGTAGCCCATCCATAAACAAACACTGGTCCTGTTGAACTCTGGGGCCTGGCTCTGTTCGGTATGTCCCCAGCTGTTGAGTGGGCATCTTCTACTCCTTGCTGCATTGTTCTCTAGCTTGGAGCTGTGGGTACTTGTTAGGCAGAGTCCAACTGCCCTCTTTTTTGATGCCAGCTCTTCCGCTGGGGTAGCCTGTGGAGAATCAGCCTCTGGACAAGAGGATAGGGGAGGGCAGAGGCCAACTGCGCTCTGCCCAGATGCCAGCTCTTCCGCTGGGGTAGCCTGAGTGGAGTCAGGCTCTGGACAAGAAGATAGGGGAGGGCAGAGGCCAACTTTCTCCCCTCCCAACAGTAGACTAACCAGGTACCTGACCTCCTGTCGGTCGGTGCCTGAGTTAGTCGAGTAGCCCACCCATAAACAAACACTGGTCC
The DNA here is from genome assembly GCF_905171765.1 of Bufo bufo. Taxonomy (NCBI): domain Eukaryota; kingdom Metazoa; phylum Chordata; class Amphibia; order Anura; family Bufonidae; genus Bufo; species Bufo bufo. Next base: position 814,649,977 of record NC_053390.1, read on the forward strand.
TGTTGAACTCTGGGGCCTGGCTCTGTTCTGTATGTCCCCAGCTGTTGAGTGTGCGTCTGTTACTCCTTGCTGCATTGTTGTTTTCTAGGTTAGAGCTGTGGGTACTTGTTAGGCAGAGTACAACTGCGCTCTTTTTTGATGCCAGCTCTTCCGCTGGGGTAGCCTGTGGGGAATCAGCCTCTGGACAAGAGGATAGGGGAGGGCAGACGCCGACTGCGCTCTGCCCAGATGCCAGCTCTTCCGCTGGGATGGGATCAGGGAATTCTACCCCCAGGATCTTGTTGCGGATTGGCTGTGAAGAGGAGGAATCGCTTACCTCCTCCTCCTGGCATTCCTGCGGGGTTGGTTGGTGATCTGTACAGGCCATCCAGCATCCCAGTAGGCCTGGTGCAGAAACCGTGGTCCCATCTGCACCATCAGAGTTAAGGGTGCTGTCCCCCTGTGGTTGGGGAGAGAGACCGGTGTTCTCTTTTCCCTTCAAGGAGCACTTCCGTTAGGGAATGGAAATGATGCCCTCCTCTCCCTGCAAAACATACTGCCGCTGGGGAGCAGGACCGACTGTCCCTTCTCCCTGAAACTCCGGCTGCTGTTGAGGATCTGAGCTCACCGCCCAGCATCCCTGTAGGGCCGGTGGAGCGACCTCGGTCCCATCTCCACCTGCCATATGGGGTTCCCCCAAGGACCAGTCTATGAGGTCCCCTACCTCCGGAGCTGGTACTGAAGCAGGGGATTCTTTAGTTGGGTCTTCCCAGCTGTGGGGTTGTAGGTCTGGGACTGCCACCCATCTCTCCGGCAGTGTATATTGGGGCCGAATTAAGCTGAGAAAGTATTGGTAATCTTGATCAAGCTCCCACTCCATTGTCACTAGAGATGCCAGGTCTTGTCTCACCTCTCTCGCTGTAGCCCAATCATGCATAGCCTCCCTGTAGTCATGGATATCCCAGAATCGGGACCTCCGAACTCCGTTTCTGCAAAGGCCTCAAACAACAGGCCAGGGCCATCATAATCCTCACCCTCGGGTCTGTCGTGCTCAGCCATCCAGGGGGAGTGCCAAATCACGTACCACCAGAGTGCCTGGTAGGCGTCGTCTAGCCAAAGCTCCTTCGATACCAGGCTCTCAAGTTCTGTCACCCACTCATCTAGGAGCTGCTCTCCCAGGAGAGGCATTCATAGGGCCACTAGCATCTGCAACTGCTGCTCCTCACTGGGAGACACTCGCCCCGCCGACGCTGTACGTCTTCCAGTGCCTCGTGCCAGACGCCTTTCTGGACTGCATCCCTCCAGTCCGGGTAATCCTCCTCCTCGTAGTAGAACGCTGTCCAAAGGCTAGCCGATTCCATCCAGCTGTATCCAGGGGTGCTGTACAGATACTAGCGTTGCCCTCAATATACTCCACGAACGGTGTGTCCGAGCTGCTTCTCGCTCTAGGATGCCATCCCATTGCTGCCACCACTGTAATGGATCTCCTGGCACCCCGACTGGGTACCTTCGTTGATTGATGCTAATAGTGCTTCCCGAGGACTTCAAGCACTCCACTTCACACCGTAAGCACTGCCAACCCCACGAACCGCCGCAGCCTGGGGGGGATCTCGCCGTCTTCCACCCACCCTGGGCCCAAGACCAGGATCCAGTTTCCAGTGATTAGAACCATGTTGTTATCCCAGGGGAATATAATAGCGATAGAAATCCCCAGAGTAAATATAGCTGTTCCCCCACACATGAGACGAGGCTCTATGTTGAAGGTAAAATAGTAACTCACTTTATTGATGAATAAACTCAGTATATATATACAGTTCAAGAAGTCTAACAACATAATGCAATCAACCATGAACAACATGCAAACAGACATCTCTCCCCCCTCCCACTCCATAATGAATGAATAGGGAGAGAGGAGACACGTGTGATGAGATTATTGTCATGCCCTGCTTGGGTCATGTGCGGAGGTCTGCTAGGTTAGCAGCACATGTGTAGCCTTTTGTTATTGTTTTGGAGTTGAGCTGTATCCGCCTCCCTTCAGGTGCACTGGGTGGGGTCATTGGTATGAGCTTAAATTACACCCACTGCCAGTGTCCTGTTCGGGTTATAGCTTCTGTCTTGTTTAGAGGAAGGAAGGAGGAAAGGAGGGACGGATTGCTGTTCCTGCTCAGTACAAGATAAGTTGGTTTTGTTTTCTTGTGATTGTCTGTCTAGGCTGTTAGAGAGACGCCTGCCCCCCTCCAGGTCCTGAGGGAGCAGGCTGCCTCTTTCCCCCTTTCACCATCTTAGGGATTTTAGGGAATCTTCAGCCTAGGCACGAGGACATGTTCATTCCCACCTTCAGGGTCTGAATGTGGGCATATAAGTCTAGGGAGAGCTGGTAGGGATTTGTCAGGAGGTGAACTTTATCCCCAGCTTCTTGCCTAGACATTTGTTTTGTTGTATTCTGTGTATCTTGTATCATGTCCAGCGTGACATTATAACCCGCCAATACTTTGACTGCCATTTCTCAGCTGTTTATGAGATGGAGTCAATTGAAGCGCTAGTTGATCGCATGCAGGGATTATCCCTAGAGGTGGATGATCTGCGTAATTCGGTCACACAGTGTCAGAATGCTCTGACATCAGGTGCAATAGGAGGAAGTCAAATTTATGGGGATCCTAAAGTCGCTCTCCCTGATAGATTTGCAGGGGGTGTGGATGACTTTATCCGCTTTAAAGAGTCATGCAAGCTGTATTTTCGTCTTCGTCTGGTGATGAGAGTCAGAGGGTAAGGATAATCATATCCCTGCTTAAAGGGGACGCGCAATCCTGGGCCTTTTCTCTGCCGTCCAGTTCTCTGGCCCTCCGGTTTTAAAGCCTTGGGATTAATTTATGATGATCCAGATCGGGTCTCGATGGCGGAATCTAAATTAGGTAATTTATTACAAGGCGAACATACTGCAGAGGCTTACTGCGTTGAGTTTAGGAGGTGGGCTACTGAGTCAAAGTGGAATGACCCCGCGTTACGTAGTCAGTTTTGTCAGGGGTTATCTGAGAGATTGAAAGATGCCCTTGCTTTTCAGTACTCGGATACATTGGAGAATGCTATGTCTTTGGCAGTACGGTTAGATAGACATATTATACAGAGGTGTAAGGTTCCCTCAACGCAAGGGATCCCTTCTGTGAGTGGTTTTGTCTCACCTGCTCCCCAGGGTGATATGAAATGTAACTCTGGGGTAGGGGAGGAACCCATGCAGCTGGGTCAGGTGTCTATCCGTTCTGGTAGTAGGAACTTTAGGAGGTTGCATAAACTATGTTATTACTGTGGGAAAAGTGGTCATTTTATTTTTGCTTGTCCTTTGTTAAACCGCATGTTGATGAGAAAGAATCACAAAGAGATTTACTTAAAGAAAAAAAAAACATCCCTGACTCTTGGTAGTGTGAATGGGGTGGTGGAGCAAGCAGGTATGCAAGCTCCCTGCAATTCTCGTTTTCTCCTTCCAGCTATGGTGGCGCTAGACTCAAGAAAATTTATTGTTGAAGTATTCATTGATTGTGGTGCTGGGGTAAACCTTATTGATTTTCTTTTTCTTCAAAATCTGGGTCTAAGTACTTGCACTTTAGAAAGAGAGATTCCGGTTTTCGCAATTGATTCTTCCCCTCTTTCTCAAAGTAGTCTCACTCATATTGCTCATGGTATTCAGTTAAGGGTGGGTGATTCACATGTTGAGATCATGTCTTGTTTTGTCATGAAGGACTTGCCCGCTCCTATAGTCTTAGGCTTACCGTGGTTGACAAAACATAACCCAATTATAGATTGGCAAGCAAGACAGATCATTGGTTGGAGTGAATTTTGTTCAGACAATTGTCTTGGCACATCTATCTCTGGTGTGTCTAATACGGCTTTACCTCAGTATCTCTCAGATTTTTCGGATGTCTTTTCAGAGGGTGGGGCTCAGAATTTGCCCCCTCATCGTGACTATAATTGTCCAGTTAATCTCATCCCAGGGGCTAAGTTGCCAAAGTCTCGGCTTTAAAATCTTTCTCAACCTGAAAGAGAGGTCATGCGGAAGTATATTGCCGAGAGTTTGGCAAAAGGTCATATTAGGTCATCTAAGTCTCCGGTTGCTGTTGGTGTATTCTTTGTAAAGAAAAAGGATGGATCGCTGAGACCTTGTTTGGATTTCCGGGAGTTGAACCGTATTATGGTCCGTGATCCGTATCCCCTTCCTTTGATCTCCGATCTTTTTGATCAGATTGTGGGAGCCAAGGTGTTCTCTAAGTTGGATTTAAGAGGGGCCTACAATCTGATCAGAATCAAGGAAGGGGATGAGTGGAAAACGGCCTTCAATAAGCACAAGGGTCATTTTGAGAATCTGGTTATGCCTTTTGGGTTAACTAACGCACCAGCGGTATTTCAGTGATTCGTCAATGACATTTTCCATCATTTTGTGGGGGGGTTCGTGGAAGTTTACTTGTATGACATTCTAATTTACTCTCCTGATCTGAAGACCCATCAGGATCACGTGAGACAGGTTTTGTCGATCCTTCAGGAGAATAAATTATATGCCAAATTGGAGAAATGTGTGTTTTCGGTGCAGGAGCTTCCGTTTCTGAGATATCTACTTTCTGACTCTGGTTTTCGTATGGACCCCAAAAAGGTCCGGGCTGTTCTGGAATGGGACCGACCGGAGAATCAGAAAGCTTTGATGCGGTTTTTGGGGTTTACTAATTATTATTGAAAATTTATCTTGAACTATTCTACCATTGTAAAACCTCTGACCGATATGACTAAGAAGGGCGTCGACGTCTGTCTGGTCGGATGAAGCATTGCAGGCCTTTTCGGCTATTAAGGAATGTTTTGCGTCTGCTCCCATTCTGGTGCAGCCCGATGTGTCTCAGCCATTCGTGGTGGAGGTGGATGCATCAAAAGTGGGGGTTGGAGCAGTGCTGTCGCAGGGTTCATCTCCTGGCAAATGGGTTCTGTGTGCTTTTTTTCCCAAGAAGCTCTCGGTCGCCGAGAGGAATTATGATGTAGGAGATAGGGAATTGCTGGCCATCAAATTGGCCTTTGAGGAATGGCGTCACTGGTTGGAGGGGGCGTCGGTATATACTGATCATAAGAATTTGGCTTACCTGCAATCTGCCAAGCGTCTGAATCCTAGACAGGCTAGATGGTCACTGTTCTTTACCAGGTTCAATTTTGTGGTTACTTTTCGCCCGGGGGTTAAAAACATCAAGGCAGATGAGTTGTCTCGCAGTTATCCTGGGGGATGTGATTCAGAGGATCCTGCTCCGATTTTGGCTGATGGGGTGGTGGTCTCCGCTCTGTACCCCGAATTGGAGATGGAGGGGTTGGGAGCCCAGGAGGGGGCTCCTGGTTCTTGTCCCCCAGGGAGGTTGTTTGTTCCCGATGGACTGCGATACAAGGTATTCAAGGAGGTTCTGGTGGCCCGGGTTACGTAAGAGTGTTGAGGATTACGTAGCGGCTTGTGAAACCTGTGCACGGTCAAAGGTTGCTCACACTCGACCTTCTGGCTCACTTCTTTCTTTGTCTATTCAGTCTTGTCCTTGGACGCACTTGTCTATGGACTTTATTACGGATCTGCCGAGTTCCTCCGGGAAAACAGTAATTTTGGTGGTTGTTGACCGTTTTAGTAAAATGGCTCACTTTGTATCGTTATCTAGTCTGCCCAATGCCAAGACTCTTGCTCAGATTTTTGTTGATAATATCATGAAATTACATGGCATTCCCTCGGATGTGGTTTCTGATACGGGCACGCAGTTTGTATCCAGGTTTTGGAGGGCGTTCTGCTCTCGGCTTGGCATTCAACTTTCGTTCTCTTCGGCTTTTCATCCGCAGTCGAATGGGCAGACAGAGCGTACTAATCAAAACCTGGAGACCTACTTGAGGTGCTTTGTGGCTGAGAATCAGGAGGACTGGTCCTCATTCTTATCCCTAGCAGAGTTTGGTTTGAATAACCGTAGGCAGGAGTCCACGGGTAAGTCGCCATTTTTTGGCGCATACGGTTTTCATCCTCAGTTTGGTACCTTTTCTGGGACTAGTTCCTCTGGGATGCCGGAGGAGTAGAGATTTTCTTCTGCCTTGTCTTCAATCTGGTGGAGTATCCAAGTGAATTTGGAGAAGATGGGTGAGAGGTATAAGCGAATGGCTGACAAGAGACGTATGACTGGTTCGGACCTGTGTGTGGGTGATCTGGTGTGGTTATCTACTAAAAATATTAAACTGAGAGTACCATCTTGGAAACTGGGTCCAAGATTTATTGCACCTTACAAAATATCTGCGGCGGTCAATACTGTAGCGTTTCGTCTGGATCTTCCGCAGACTTGGAGGATCCATGATGTGTTCCACAGGTCTTTACTAAAGAAATATGTGAAACCGGTGGAACCATCGCCTTTGCCTCCTCCCCCTGTTCTGGTTGATGGAAATTTAGAGTTCGAGATCTCTAGGGTTCTCGACTCAAGAGTTCTTTGGGGTTCCCTTCAGTACCTGATACACTGGAGGGGATACAGCCCTGAGGAGAGGATGTGGGTTACGGCTGTGGATGTTAGTGCCAGCCGACTGGTGATGGCTTTTCACAGATCCCACCCGGATAAAGTTGGGCCGGGGTGTCCGGAGGTCACCCGTAGAAGGGGGGGGCACTGTCATGCCCTGCTCAGGTCATGTGCGAAGGTCTGCTAGGTTAGCAGCACATGCGTAGCCTTTTGTTATTGTTTTGGAGCTGAGCTGTATTCGTCTCCCTTCAGGTGCACTGGGTGGGGTCGTTGGTATGAGCTTAAATTACGCCTACTGCCAGTGTCCTGTGCGGGTTATAGCTTCTGTCTTGTTCAGAGGTAGGAAGGAGGGAAGGATTTCTGTTTCTGCTCAGTACAAGATAAGTTGGTTTTGTTTTCTTGTTATTGTCTGTCTAGGCTGTTAGAGAGACGCCTGCCCCCTCCAGGTCCTGAGGGAGCAGACTGCCTCTTTCCCCCTTTCACCATCTTAGGGATTTTAGGGAATCTTCAGCCTAGGCATGAGGAAACGTTCATTGCCACCTTCAGGGTCTGAATGTGGGCATAAAAGTCTAGGGAGAGCGGGTAGGGAATTGTCAGGAGGGGACCTTTATCCCCAGCTTCTTTATCCCCGGTGGAGTCTGGAGTCAAGGATCTTTGAGACAATGTACTCCTCTTCGCCTTGTACCCTTACTGGTGGGGGGGGGGGGGGGGGGTAGGATGGCGGCCAGGGAAGGTGTTCTCTACAAACGGCTTGAGAAGGGAGCAATGGAAGACTGGGTGCACCCTGATGGAATGTGGGAGGTCCAGGAAAGGCCCCAAGTATTTTTGGCCCAATTTCTGAGCAGGTACCTTCAGTCTTAGGTTTCTTGTGGAGAGCAACACTTGATCTCCTATCTGAAAGTCCGGAGCGGGTCTACGACGTTTGTCTGTCGCCCGCTTAAAGCGTCTCTGAGCCTCAAGGAGATTATTGGAAATGTTCTCTTGTGCCTCTTGTAAATTTGCCAGGCGTTCGGCCACAGCTGGAAGCATGGAGGTGATGGACAGGCGTGGGATGAAAGCTGGATGCAGGCCAGTGTTGGCGTAGAAAGGACTGTAATGGGTGGAACTGTGTTCCACATTATTGTACGAAAACTCGGCCGTAGGAAGGTGGTCCAACCAGTCATCCTGCAAATGAGTGATGAAACAACGTAGGTACTGCTTGAGGGTCTGGTTTGTTCTCTCTGTCTGCCCATTAGACTGGGGATGGAAAGCGGAGGACAGGTTTACCGTGATCCCAAGGGCCAGGCAGAAGTCTTTCCAGAATTTAGTGGTGAATTGCACTCCTCTGTCAGAGACCACATCATCCGGAACCCCGTGTAACCTAAAAATTTCAAGAAAAAATTTCGAGAAAAAAAAAAACTCCATCTGGCTTGTCTGGCGGAAAGCCTCTTGGCAGAACGGATGAATTTGAGGTTTCGGTGGTCAATGAACACAGTTATGGGATTGATGGCCCCCTCCAATAGATGTCTCCACTCCGAGAAGGCATCTTTGATTGCCAGTAACTCCTTATTTCCGATGTCATAGTTCCTCTCTGCGGGGGACATTTGGCGAGAGAAGAAGGCGCAAGGGTGTAAAAGCATCTTTTCTCCCGTACGTTGTGATAGGACAGCGCCTACTGCGGTGTCGGAAGCGTCCACTTCGATTGTGAATGGCAGTTCGGGATTAGGATGGATCAGAATTGGAGCAGACGTGAAGAGGGATTTAAGCTTGGTGAAGGCTTTCTGTGCTTCGGGTGTCCAGGAAAAGGGCAAACTCTTTTTGGTTAACTGGGTAATTGGAGTAATGATTTTTGAGAAGTTCCGAATGAATTTTCGGTAAAAGTTGGCGAAGCCGACAAACCTCTGTATTTCTTTTTCGTTCTTAGGGGGAGGCCAATCTATTACAGCCTGAATTTTCCGAGGATCCATACTCAGCCCTTCCGGGGAGATGATGTAACCGAGAAACTGGGTGGTGGTCTGTTCGAACTCGCATTTCTCGAGCTTGATGTAAAGGGACTGCTCGCAAAAGTCTTTGTAACACCCTGCGGACATGTTCGCGATGTTGATCGAGATTTTCCGAGAAAATTAAAATATCGTCCAGGTATACCACTACGAACAGATCCAGCATGTCCCTAAGGACGTCATTAATGAAATGTTGGAAAGTGGCTGGGGCATTGCAAAGTCCGAAGGGCATAACTAAGTATTCAAAATGTCCATATCGTGTGCGAAAGGCGGTCTTCCATTCATCCCCGGGGCGAATGCGAACCAGATTATAGGCCCCTCGAAGATCAAGTTTCGTAAAGACTTTCGCCGCCCGGAGTCTCTCGAGAAGTTCCAAAATCAGGGGGAGAGGGTAACGTTTTTTTACCGTAACATCATTCAGCTTGCGGTAATCAATGCAAGGGCGTAGAGAGGAGTCTTTTTTTTCTCCACAAAGAAGGGTGCTCCCGCGGGGGAGGTGGAGGGTCGAATGAAGCCCTTCTTTAGGTCCTCGTCCAAGTAGTCCTTCAGGGCCTTGAGTTCAGGCTCCGAGAGGGAGTAGATGCTGCAGAAGGGTATTTCAGCCCCAGGTAATAATTCAATTGGGCAGTCGTATGGTCGATGCGGGGGCAGCTTGTCTGCGTTTTTTTTATTTCGCAGACATCCTGAAACTCGCTATATTGTGGAGGCAATAGCTCCTTGACCGTTGGTTCCGAGATGATAGATACTTTGGGTGTTGGGGAAGCAGGTTCATGCAGACAGTTCGAAGAGCAGAACTCGGATGTGAACCGTAGACAGCGGGTTTACCAGTCCACCGAAGGGTTGTGAGTGGCTAACCACGGGATGCCCAAGATCACCGGAAACTTGGGGGAGGCAATCAAAGAGAAGTGGATCGTCTCGTGGTGGTCGGTTTTAATGTGGAGCTGTAAATCTGTGGTCTGATGTGTAACGGGTCCTGAGGAGAGTGGGGACCCATCCACCGTTTCCAGATCGATGGGGGCTGCCTTGGTTACAAGCGGAATGCTGTTCTCGTGAGCAAAAGTTTGATCCATAAAATTGTCGCTAGCCCCGGAGTCGAGCATTGCAGAACAGAGAAGTTGTCGATCCCCGATGGTAATGACAATTGGAACGGTGAAGTGGGACCCGGTGGCTGCTAACTCAGTTGTCTCTGCCGTCACCGGTGGGATTGCGGCCTGCCGCTGCTCTCGCAGTTTAGTGACGGCAATGGTTCTGCGGGATTTGTTGGGGCATTTGATGGCAATGTGCCCTGGCTCCCCACAGTAGAGGCAGAGGCCAGTCGTCGTTCTTTTTCTGCTACGGACAGAGTCTTGCGCACTGCGTCAACCAGCATCGGCTTGATGGGAGGTTGGGCGACCTGCTGGGTAGTAGAGTAAGTGGGTCTGTCGCCTTGGAACCAGAGCCTTTCTTTCCTTCTCTCGGTGAGCCTCTGATCAATACGGACACACACCTGAATGAAGTCGTCCAAATCATCTGGGGCTTCAAGTCTGGCAAGTTCATCTTTGATCGCCTCCGATAGACCTCGCCGAAATTGGCTCCTTTGAGCAGCTGGGTTCCAGTTGGTGTCTGAGACCCAGCGACAGAACTCGGCGGCGTACTCGGCGACAGAGCGTCTTCCCTGTCGATGACTGTGTAGTCTTGCCTCAGCTGTTGCACAGCGATTGGGGTCATCAAAGACCTGGCTCATAGCTGTGATGAAAACATCCAGATCGTGCAGCAGACGGCTATCGATTTCCACGTATGGAGATGCCCATGCCAGGGCTTCGTCTGTCAGGAGGTTAACAATGAACAATACTTTCTTCTCGTCAGTGGAAAAGGGGGCCGGATGCATCCGAAAGTAGATACGGCACTGATTAAGAAAGCCCCGGTACTGGCGACGATCTCCATTGAATTTCGAGGGTAGTGGCATGCGGGTGTCTGCAGCCGCGCCGCGTATGTCCAGGAGTTGCCGTTGGAGCTCAATGATCTCCCCCTGTTGACTCTGTACCAGGCCTTGGATTTGCAAAAATTTCTCCTGGTAGGTGGTGCCGAACTCTTGCAGCTCAGACACCTGCTTGCGCAGGGTGGCCACTGCGGACTCCATTTTTTTTTGGGCTGGTTATTCTGTTATGGACAAGTGTCAATCGAGGCTCACCTGAGTCTGAGGACACCCGAGCTGGAAGTATGGAGTCCAGTGGCAGAGGCCCACAGAAGAAGGAGGCAGGTAGCGTGGTCGATCAGTCCGGGTCGGCAGCAGAGATGGCAGCGAGATAACAGCAGGAGTAGACAGAGGCGTGGTCAGTGGTAAGCAGTGAGTCAATGCAGGCGGCAATTCAGCGAGGTCAAAACGGTCCGGGTTGGCAACGATGGTAAATCAGCAATAGCGGTGGAGGAGCAGAGAGGAAGCTTGCTACAGGCTTGGAGGCACAATAACCAGCAAAGGGCTGGGTTCAAGGGCTGGGTTTTTATAGGGAAGTAGCAGGTGCAAGAGATTGGAATAATCAGCAGGTCAAGGCAAGGACAAGAGAGGTAGTTAGACGTTAGCTAAAGAACAGTCCAAGGAGAGACGGTAGCCTAGTGGGTAGAGCTACCGCCTGGGACATGACTGGCCACAGGTTCGAGTCCTCACATCTGGATCCATAGTCCGTAGGAAGGAGGTTGGCCCTCAGCAGCCCCAGTGACTATTTAGTCAGTCACACCTATAATATCATTTCCATATAGTACATTTGTATTGTGCAGCAGTTGTGTTCGGTTCTGCTGACAGACTGCAGCTATACAGAGGGACAAACGCTATTGGAACAACTAATTACAACTGGTGTGATATACCATTTGCCCTCAAAAAAGACTGACTGAGGCAGGGGTGTGATGTACCTATCATACACTTTCCATATAGTGCATTTGTATTGTGAAGCAGTTAGTTTTGTGTAGTTCTGCAGAGATACCGCAGCTATACAGAAGGACAAACGCTATTTGAACAAATAATTGCATTTAGTGTGATATACTATTTGCCCCCTAAAGAAAACTGATTGAAGCAGGGGTGTGATATACCTAGAATATACTTTCCATATAATGCATTTGTATTGTGTAGCAGTTGTGTGCGGTTCTGCTAAGATATTGCAGCTATACAGAGGGACAAACGCTATTGGAAAAACTAATTTCAACTGGTGTGATATACCATTTGCCCCCCCAAAAAAACTGATTGAGGCAGGGGTGTGATATACCTAGAATATATACAAACGGAAAATGCAAATGTGATCGCACACTACATCCAGCACTCTGCCCTCCATGCTGGATGAGACATTGGTTTATATTTTGGCCAAAGCATAGTAAGCCACTCACCGCGTCAAGGTCGTCTCATGAGTGGTCCCTAACTCTTGTTCCTACCTGTTCATGGGCCATGACAGCCACATAAAATCCAGGGAATGCAGGTCAGCATGCAAGCCAAGTACACTTTGCTTGTAACCCCGTCCGGTGCCATTACAGCTTTCATCGGATCCCGGGATGCAAGTACCAACATGCATGCTGAACCCACCATATACTTCTCCTTGAGCCAGATGGCTAATGGTAGGTTCTATACAAGCAGACTCAGTTTTATACTGACTTTAAAACCAGCCTCAAGGACAGATTAACTGGTCAGGTGTGCAATGACTCCAAGGAGATCGCCACGCCTCCAATATATACTACAAAGAAAAAAATATAAGGGGTTGGGTCAGCACAACCTGCCTGTAGGTGCAGATCACTATGGCGAAATACATATACAAACGGAAAATGCAAATGTGATCGCACACTACATCCAGCACTCTGCCCTCCATGCTGGATGAGACATTGGTTTATATTTTGGCCAAAGCATAGTAAGCCACTCACCGCGTCAAGGCTGTCTCATGAGTGGTCCCTAACTCTTGTTCCTACCTGTTCATGGGCCATGACAGCCACATAAAATCCAGGGAATGCAGGTCAGCATGCAAGCCAAGTACACTTTGCTTGTAACCCCGTCCGGTGCCATTACAGCTTTCATCGGATCCAGGGATGCAAGTACCAACATGCATGCTGAACCCACCATATACTTCTCCTGGAGCCAGATGGCTAATGGTAGGTTCTATACAAGCAGACTCAGTTTTATACTGACTTTAAAACCAGCCTCAAGGACAGATTAACTGGTCAGGTGTGCAATGACTCCAAGGAGATCGCCACGCCTCCAATATATACTACAAAGAAAAAAATAAGGGGTTGGGTCAGCACAACCTGCCTGTAGGTGCAGATCGCTATGGCGAAATACATATACAAACGGAATGGAGGCAGAGTGCTGGATGTAGTGTGCGATCACATTTGCATTTTCCGTTTGTATATGTATTTCGCCATAGCGATCTGCACCTACAGGCAGGTTGTGCTGACCCAACCCCTTATTTTTTTCTTCATACCTAGAATATACTTTACATATAGTGCATTTGTATTGTGCAGCAGTTAATTGTGTGTGTGTTTTTTTTATGACAAACCGCAGCTATACAGAGGGACAAATGCTATTGGAATAAATAATTGCAACTGGTGTGATATACCAGTAGCCCCCCAAAAAACTGATTGAGGCAGGGGTGTGTTATACCTATAATATAATTTCCATATAGTACATTTGTGTAGTGCAGCAGTTGTGGACCCGAACCCAAACATTTCAGTATAAGTTTGGGTTTGGTGTTCGGCGCTTTCTTGGTGCTTTTTGAAAGGCTCCAGAGCAGCCAATCAACAAGCGTTTAACTCTGTGCCCTTAGAAGCCATCACAGCCATGCCTACTATTGGCATGGCTGTGATTGGCCAGTGCAGCATGTGACCCAGCCTCTATATAAGCTGGAGTCATGTAGCGCTGCTCGTCACTCTGCTGTGCTTAGTATAGGGAGAGGATGCTGCTGGTGATTTCAGGGAGAGAATAGGAGAGAACCTTTGCTCAAAACGTGAATCTAACTCAGCGATCTACATACATTGTGTTGTGTAGGTGCAGGGCACAATTTTTTTTATCCTGCCCTCAGTCCAGTGACCGAAAAAAAAATACTTTTATAAGTCAGTTAAGTGGGTGGCGGCGGCGGCGGCGGCGACCATTTTATGCAAGCTCAGTGCACCAGTACTGCATCTGAGCTTTTGGGACATTGAAATCCAAGCTTTAAAAACAGCACAAATAATCTGTAAAACAAATCACAATTATTTTGGTAATTTACAACATCTGGTGCATTTGCAGGCTTATTCAGTGTGCAATTTAAGCTAGAAATACACCCATAATTTTCTTGGTTTTTAAAAACACACTTTTTTTTTGCCAAAAAACACTATTTTCCAGATCTGCAAGTGTTAAATTTAAGTTTAATATATACAGCTTTCATATTCTGTTACCAAAAAAAACACTTTTTTGGCAATATACAACATCTGGATCAGTGTGTGTGCAATTTAAGCTAGAAATATAGCCATAATTTTCTGGATTTTTAAAAACACACTTTTTTGGCCGATTCCACAATTTTTCTGCATCAGCACGTGTGAAATTCCAGGGTTATATACTGCTGTCAAATTCAGTTATTAAACAAACACCCGTTTGGGCAAAAACTATTTAGTTGGTAGCCTTTGCTGCAGATGTCATTGTGAGATACACCCTTTACATACTGTCTTTCTAATAAGTTATTTGAAATAAAGCAATTTTGGGAACAATTCTTTGATAGCGTCTTTGTGTGGATCAGGGCGTGTGGGATACACCTTATAAATACAAGGCTTCTATTCAGGAATTGAAATACAGCCATTTTGGGCAAACAAAATTAAAAGAAGGCCTAGTCTGGTTCAGGGCGTGTGAGATACACCCTTTAAATACAGGGGTTTGATTCTTTTATTAATAAAACACCTTTTTTGTGCAAAATACACAATTTACATAGTGTGGTTCTATTCAGGTATTTGAAATACCTCAATTTTGTGCACAAATCTTTAATTGCGGCCTAGTGTGGGTCAGGCCGTGTGAGATACACCTTGTGTATACAGGGCTTATATTCTTCTATTAATAAAACACCCTTTTTGGTGCAAAATACAAAATTTTTCAGGCCTTGCAGCATCATCACGTTTGAAAATTCCAGGGTTATATACTGCTGTCATATTCAGTTATTAAACTAACACCCGTTTGGGCAAAAAAAAAAAAAGTTGGCAGCATTTGCTGCAAATGTCATTGTGAGATACACCCTTTAAATACAGAGCTTCTATTCAGGCATTTGAAATACCGCCATTTGGTGCACAAATCTTTAATTGAGGCCTAGTGTGGGTCAGGCCGTGTGAGATACACCCTGTGTATACAGGGCTTATATTCTTCTATTAATAAAACACCCATTTTGGGGCAAAATACTAAATTGTTGCGACCCTTGCAGCATCAGCACATTTGAAATTCCAGGGTTATATACTGCTGTCATATTCAGTTATTAAACTAACACCCGTTTGGGGGAAAAAAAGTTTATTTTGCAGCCTTTGCTGCATATGTCATTGTGAGATACAGCCTTTACATAGTGTGGTTCTTTTCAAGTATTTGAAATACCGCCATTTTGTGCACAAATCTTTAATTGCGGCCTAGTGTGGGTCAGGCCGTGTGAGATACACCCTGTATATACAGGTCTTATATTCTTCTATTAATAAAACACCCTTTTGGGGCAAAATACACAATTGTTGTTCCCTTACATCATCAAGACGTTTGAAATTCCCTTTAAATACAGGGGTTTTATTCAGGTATTTGAAATACAGCCATTTTTGGCAAACAAATTTAATTGAGGCCTAGTCTGGTTCAGGGCGTGTGAGATACACCGTTTAAATACAGGAGTTCTATTCAGGTATTTGAAATACAGCCCTTTTTGGCGAACAAATTTAATTGAGGCCTAGTCTGGGTCAGGACGTGTGAGATACACCCTTTAAATACTGTGGTTTTATTCAGGTATTTGAAATACAGCCATTTTTGGCAAACAAATTTAATTGAGGCCTAGTCTGGTTCAGGGCGTGTGAGATACACCCTTTAAATACAGGGGTTGTATTCAGGTATTTGAAATACAGCCATTTTTTGCAAACAAATTGAATTGAGGCCTAGTCTGGTTCAGGCAGTGTGAGATACACCCTGTACATACTGTCGTTCTATTCTACTATTAATTAAACACCCATTTAGGGCAAGATCCTAAATTTGAGAAATAGGAGGAGAGCGTCAAATAAGGGACATGGCCCAGGTCGTGGTGCTGCTGGTGGAGCTCCTGTTGCAGGTAGAGGACGTGGTCGATCTATGCCAGCTACATGCACAAGTAAAACCCCTTCCTCAGGTGCGAGTAGGCGACAGAACCTGCAGCGGTATTTGGTAGGGCCTAATGCGGCTCTACGAATGGTGAGGCCTGAACAAGTACAGGCAATAGTAGATTGGGTTGCTGACAGTGGCTCCAGTTCCTTCACATTGTCTCCCACCCAGTCTCATGCTGAAAAACCACAGTTGGCACCTGCAGCCGATGTTCATCACTCTTTCACCTCAGCCCTTGCAAATCAGCCAAGCAGTCTGTGCCCCAAATCATGCAGCAGTCTCTTCTGCTTTTTGATGACTTTGTTAGCAGGATTTCCCAGGGCCATCCACCTAGCCCTGCCCCAGGAGTGGAAGAGATTGAGTGCACCGATGCCCAACCACTTATCTTTCAAGATGAGTACATGGGAGGACCATCGCAGCACATCTCGGATGATGACGAAGCAAAGGTGGCAACTGCTGGGGCTTTCGAAAGTGTGCATACCGACAAGGAGGGCAGGGGTGAAGACTGAGTGGAAGATGATGTGGAGGGCAAAGAGGTCCTCGACCACACATGTAATCAAGGTCATGCGAGTGACCTATGTAGTTCGGAGGAAGAGGCGGTGGTCGCACAGAGCCACCAGCACAGCAGAAGAGGGAGCATGGTGCAAAAGTGGAGCGGCCATCCTCTAGACAGTACACCTGCTACTGCCCACCGCAGCAAGGGACCGAGCACACCAAAGCCAGCTCCACCTCATAAACCAAGAAAGGTCTCTGGCTCATCCTGCTTCCTCTTCTGCTGCAGTCTCAGCCTCTTCATCCACCTCTGGAGTGAAAGTGCCACCTGCCACCCCGCAAACAGAGGATCTTCCAGCAACACCACCACCTGGGTCACCAAGCATCTCCACAATGTCCCACGGAAGCGTTCAGCTTTCCATCTCCCAAACGCTGGAAAGGGAGAGAAAGTACCCCCCTACCCACCCGCGATTACTAGCCCTGAATGCCAGCATTTCAAAATTACTGGCCTTTGAAATGCTATCATTCTGTCTGGTGGAGACTGATAGTTTTAAAGGCCTTATGGCGGTTGCTCTCCCACAGTACGTGGTGCCCAGCTGCCACTACTTTTCCAGGCGAGCCATCTCTTCCCTGCACAATCAAGTAGGGGACAAAATCAGGTGTGCACTGCGCAACACCATCTGTGGCAAGGTGCACCTCACTACGGATGCGTGGACCAGTAAGCATTTCAGGGTCGTTATATCTCCATAACAGCACACTGGGTAAATGCAGTGGTGGCTGGGCCTGAGGCCGATAGCAGTTTGGCGCATGTCCTTCCAACACCGAGGAATGCAGGGCGCTTCAGTTTGCCTCCTGTTGCTTCCTCCTCCTACTCTGCTTCCTCATCCTCTACCAGCTCCTCATCCGGTCAGCGTAACACCTTCACCACCAACTTCAACACAGCCAGGGGTAAACGACAGCAGGCAGTTTTAAAACGTATCTGTTTGGGGGACAAACCCCACACCGCGCAGGAGCTGTGGACGGGCCTTGAACAACAGACTGATGAGTGGTTGGTGCCAGTGAGCCTCAAGCCCGGCGTGGTGGTGTGCGATAATGGGCGAAATCTCATAGCAGCTCTGGGACTAACCGGTTTGACGCACATCCCTTGCTTGGCGCATGTGCTGAATTTAGTGGTGCAGAGATTCCTTAAAAATTACCCCAATATGTCAGAGCTGCTCCTTAATTCCGTCACTGGAGCATGATTGTAAGATGCACGAGTACAAGCGCACGCTGGTATACGCGCTGCTGGTGGCATTCCCAGCTGACAGCGGGGGCACAGTGGAAGCACAAGGCAAAGGCAGAGGAAGAGGTAGCTAATGCAGCTGGAGCACCGCCAGCACCTTAGAAGGCAGGGTTGGCATGGGCGAAATGTGGAAAAGCTTTGTCAGCACGCCACAACAACCAGCACCACAGCTGATATGGAACGTCTTTGCAGGAGGCAGCATTTCAGCAACATGGTGGAGCAATATGTGTGCACACGCCTACACGTACTGAATGACGGGTCTGCCCCCTTCAACTTCTGGGTCTCCAAATTTGGCACATGGCCTGAGCTTGCCCTTTACGCCTTGGAGGTGCTGGCCTGTCCTGCAGCCAGTGTATTATCTGAACGTGTGTTTAGCATGGCAGGGGGCGTCATCGCAGACAAGCGCAGCCGCCTGTCCACAGCCAAGGTGGACAAGCTCACGTTCATTAAAATGAACCAGGCATGGATCCCACAGGACTTGTCCTTACCTTGTGCAGAATAGACATGTATACCGGCTTAACCACCTCCCGTCACACTAACGACGATCGGCGTCAGGGAGGTCGTGTTCTCAGGTCTCGATCACGCTAATAGGCGTCATCTCGTGAGACCCGAGATTTCCTGTGAACGCGCGCTCACAGGATCGCGCAGTTCAGAAGTTCATCTACAGCTTGCCGGCAGTGATCATTGGCTGGCAGGCTATAGATTTTTAAAAGATCCAATCAAAGAGGTATGTCAGACGCTATTTAGTAAATAGCGTCTGACATACCTGCTACCTGGTCCTCTGGTGGTCCCTTTTGCTTGGATCGACCACCAGAGGACACAGGCAGCTCAGTAAGTAGCACCAATCACCACACATACACTACACCCCCCTGTCTCTTATTAACCCCTTATTAACCCCTGATCACCCCATATAGACTCCCTGATCACCCCCCTGTCATTGATCACCCCCCTGTAAGGGTCCCTCATCACTGCCAGGAAGTTAGCTACTTGTCAGGTAGTTAGCGCCCAGCCCACCGCACCGCAGTCACTGATTAGTCGCTGATTAGTGTAATTGCTGTCGCTAATCAGCACTAGTACTATATAGTATCTGTAAGTGATCAAGACTGATCGCAATCAGATCTATATAAGTACATTAGGGTCACCTTAGGCTCTACAAAAAACGCAGTGTTCGCCCGATCAGGCCTGATCTTGTGCGCACACTTGCGGCCAGTCTGCCGCAGTGACAGAATTTATTTTTTCTGATCACTGCAAAAGCACTGTAAAATCGCTGCGCCGCTATAAAGTTCACTTTTGAGCTTTTTGGATCTTTATTAGCGATCGCAGCTTTACTTCCAAGCACTCCTTTTTACTAGGCAGGTTTGCTTATTTTCCTGGGTAGTCTCAGAGAAATACCCCCTAAATTTAGTTAGCCCAAAATGTCAAACAAGGGGTATTCCGCTGAAGAGGCCTACAGGATTCTGGCCGTGATGGATGACCCCATACCGGGCGTCTATGAACCTGTAGACAGCAGTGGCACTCTAACGGCTAGTGAAGATGACGAGGTTGAGGTCGCTGCTACGGTCAGGCGTATCCAATCCCATGTCAGTGTAATGCATACCCCGCGTGATGAGCCTCATTTGCAGCAGAGTGGTGCTAGCGCTGATCTTTTTTATGGTGCGGCATACACCAGCAGTGTAGCACATCCTGGACCTTCTACCAGCACTGCCGTATTCCCTGGTGAAGGGGCGAGCACCAGAAGGGCAGTTCAAGCTGGTACGGTGGCACGTGCATTAACTCCCCCGTCGCAGCCACCACGTTCACAGGCCCGTAGAGCCCTTAGTATCCCAGAGGTGCTGGCAAACCCTAATTGGCAATCCCCTGCTTCCGCCGCACCCGTATTGCCCCCTTTCACCGCCCAGTCTGGAGTTCGCGTGGAGACAGATCATTTAGGATCGGGCCTTCAGTTTTTTTAGCTGTTCTTCACAGCGGATCTCTTTGACTTAGTTGTGGCAGAAACCAACCGATACGCCACAGACTATATAACCGCCAATCCGGAAAGCTTCTATGCCCAGTCACAGTTTCCGAATTAAAAATTTTTGGGCCTTATCCTCAGCATGGGTCTAACTAAAAAAAAAATATTGCGGTCCTATTGGTCTAAAGACCCAATAAATTACATGCCCATGTTCTCTGCTGCAATGTCCAGGGCACGTTTTGAGGTCATCATGCGCTTTATGCATTTCGCTGACAATAAAACCTGTCATCCAAGAGGCCACCCTGCTTATGACCGGCTCCACAAAATTTGGCCCCTCATAGACCATTTGTCATCCAGATTTGCAGATGCGTATTCCCCCAATCAGAACATCTGCATAGACGAGTCCCTCGTACATTTTACCGGGCGCCTTGGCATTAAACAGTACATCCCCAGCAAGCGCGCCCGGTATGGGGTCAAACTGTATAAGCTCTGTGAAAGGGCCACAGGCTATGCATATCGTTTTAGGGTCTATGAGGAAAAAGACTCAAAACTGGAGCCGTTCGGATGCCCTGACTACCTGGGGAGCAGTGGCAAGATTGTCTGGTACTTGGTGTCACCCTTACTCCACAAGGGGTACCACTTATATGAGGACAATTTTTACACAAGTGTGGCCCTCTTTCGGGACTTACATCTAGTCAGAATTCAATGCTGTGGCACCGCGCGACCTAGTCGCCGAGGCTTCCCCCAACGGCTTGTTAATACCAAACTTGCACGGGGGGAGAGGGCTGCCTTGTGTGACCAAGAACTGCTCGCGGTGAAGTGGAGGGACAAGAGGAACGTTTACCTTCTGTCCACCATTCACGCAGACACGACAAAACAAATTGAAAGGGCAACTGGAGTCATTACGAAACCCCTCTCTGTCCACGACTATAACCTTCACATGGGAGGGGTGGACTTCAATGACCAGATGTTGGCTTCCTATTTAGTGTCCCGCCGCACCAGACGCTGGTATAAGAAGGTGTCTGTTTATTTAATTCAATTGGCTCTGTATAATAGTTTTGTTCTTTACAGTAAGGCTAGGAGGACGGGATCCTTCCTAAAATTCCAGGAAGAGATCATTTAGGAACTCCTGTTGCCCCAAGTCCCTGATTTAGTGAGCCGGCTACATGCCAGACACTTCCCGAGTGTCTATCCTGGTACCCCAACTCACCGTTCCCCAAGAAAAAGATGTCGTGTCTGTAGCAGGACTGGAATGAGGTGTGACACCACCTTTTTTTGTCCTGACTGTCCTGACCAGCCTGCCCTATGCATAGGGGAGTGTTTCCGCAAGTACCGCACACAGGTACACTATTAGTGTAGGGATTGCATCTCACAGGACAGGCACACAGGGGTCTTAGGGCCCTTTCACACAGAGCTGCCACAAACCTCTCCTTTCACCTGGGACAAAGTGCATAATGTACTTCGCCACATCTCTGGGCGATTTGCGCTTTGCACATTGTCCTATGGGGAAGGAGAGGTTTATCCTCTAAAGGTAAAAAAAATAAAAATAAAATCACAGGTAAGCAAAAAAGTTAATGTTCTGTTTCAAAGTTCAATAAAGTTTATAAAAGTTAATGTTCTGTTTCAAATGTTATATAAAGTTAATGTTAATAAATTTATTGCGTTGCTGCCTGTTATTTTATATTTTTTTTATTACCTTCTAGGTGGACCAAGCGATCAACCAGCTGCAGCACTGATGTGCATTCTGACAGAAGTATTGCGCTGCTGTCAGATTACACAAAAGTCAGTGTATGCGGCGCTGCAAGACGAGATTTCTCCTCTGCAGTAAAAAAGATACGTTTGCCGAGGCTTATGAGCTGAGGGGGGGGGGGGGGGTTTTTTATGCTTTGGCAAACACTTTGTATAAAAAAAATTAAAAAAAATTCTGGCAATGATTTATTCATCCACATCGATTGATGTGAATGGAGAAATCGGGTTTGCCAGGGCATACGAGCTGAGTGGGTTTGGATGTTGGCCGGAGCTCCTATGTCCTGGCAGACACTTTTCCCCTCTTTTTTTTTTTTGCACATTTTTTGGCAGAGATTTTTTCATCCACATTGATTGATGCGAATGAAGAAATCTGTGCCGTTCATTTTTTTCTTTCAGCCCAGAGGCTGAACGGAAAAAAAAATCTCATTACCCATATGCTCAATATAAGGAGAATAGCAGAAACTCCTAATGCTGGCCATACATCTAATGATTGCGGAGACCCTCAAATGCCAGGGCAGTACAAACACCCCACAAATGACACCATTTTGGAAAGAAGACACCCCAAGGTATTTGCTGAGGGGCATATTGAGTCCATTAAAGATTGAACTTTTTGTCCCAAGTTAGCGGAAAGGGAGACTTTGTGAGAAAAAACAAAAAAAAATCAATTTCCGCTAACTTGTGCCAAAAAAAGAAATCTTCTATGAACTCGCCATGCCCCTCACGGAATACCTTGGGGTGTCTTATTTCTAAAATGGGGTCACATGTGGGGTATTTATACTGCCCTGGCATTTTAGGGGCCCTAAAGCGTGAGAAGAAGTCTGGAATCCAAATGTCTAAAAATGCCCTCCTAAAAGGAATTTGGGCCCCTTTGTGCACATAGGCTGCAAAAAAGTGTCACACATGTGGTATCGCCGTACTCAGGAGACCGCCGTACTCAGGAGAAGTTGGGCAATGTGTTTTGGGGGGTATTTCTACATATACCCATGCTGGGTGAGAGAAATAACTCTGTAAATTGACAACTTTGTATAAAAAAAATGGGAAAAGTTGTCATTTACAGAGATATTTCTCACACACAGTATGGGTATATGTAAAAATACACCCCAAAACACATTGCCCTACTTCTTCTGAGTACGGTGATACCACATGTGTGACACTTTTTTGCAGCCTAGGTGCGCAAAGGGGCCCAAATTCCAAGGAGTACCTTTAGGATTTCACAGGGCATTTTTTACACATTTGGATTCCAAACTACTTCTCACGCTTTAGGGCCCCTAAAATGCCAGAGCAGTATGAATACCCCACAAGTGACCCCATTTTGTAAATAAGACACCCCAAGGTATTTTGTGAGGGGCATGGCGAGTTCATGTAAAATTTTATTTTTTGTCACAAGTTAGTGGAATATGAGACTTTGTAAGAAAAAAATAAAATAAATAAATCATTTTCCGCTAACTTGTGCCAAAAAAAAATATCTTCTATGAACTCGCCATGCCCCTCACGGAATACCTTGGGGTGTCTTCTTTCTAAAATGAAGTCATTTGGGGGGTATTTATACTATCCTGGCATTCTAGCACCTCAAGAAACATGACAGGTGCTCAGAAAGTCAGAGCTGCTTCAAAATGCGGAAATTCACATTTTTGTACCATAGTTTGTAAACGCTATAACTTTTGCGCAAACCAATAAATATACACTTATTGGATTTTTTTTATCAAAGACATGTAGCACAATAAATTCTGACACAAACTTTTATAGAAATTTAATTATGTTTGAACAATTTAACAAGAGAAAGTTAATAAGATTAATATCGGAAAAAACGAAAAATCTCAGCAGCAATCAAATACCACCAAAAGAAAGCTGTATTTGTGAGAAGAAAAGGAGGTAAAATTAATTTGGGTGCCAAGTTGCATGACCGAGCAATAAACTGTTAAAGTTGTGAAGTGCCGATTTGTAAAAAAGGGCCTGGTCACTAGGGGGGTATAAACCTGTGGTCCTTAAGTGGTTAACCAGCCATTGTTATACTGCAGCGCAATTTCTCATTCTTGTATTTTGGATATTTCACACTCTTTTGGAGTGTACCCTAATTTTAAAAAAAATATTAAATTAAAACCAAAAACCAGTGTTGGCTACCTCATCCTCCTCCATCGCCGCTTCCACCTACACCGCTATGTCCACCGCCTCCTCAAACTTATACTCCATATGGAACTCCACCTTATAAATCAATTATTATTTTTTTTTTATTTGTACAAAGTTTATTTTATTTTATTTCATTTCACTACTTTGTCAGTTACATTTTCGGGTGAAATTCTCAAATTTTTGGGTGTGATGTACCACTGCTATACCTAGTAGACAGGTAAAAAAATAATAATAAAAAAAAATGGTCTGTTACATTTTCAGGTGAAATTCACAAATTTTGGGGTTTAATATACCCTTCCTCTACCTAGTTGACAGCTTAATAAATTTCAATAATTTTTCTTTTACATTTTCGGTTGACAAACTTTTTTTTTCTGTCATAGACCCCTGCTGTACCAAGTAGACAGGTTAATAAATTTCTGTAATTTTTCTGTTACATTCTTGGGTTGACATTTTACAATTTTGGACGTGAATAAACCCCTGCTCTACATAGGTGACAGTAAATAAAATTTCTGAAATTCTTCTTTAATTGATGCGCGCCACTTCCTTTCATTCAATGCTTAAACTTTAACAAGTTGTACCACATTTGCGCTTTACAAATTTTTCCCACATTTGCGCTTAAAATAATTTGTTCAACATTTGCGCTTTAACAGCTTTTCTCACATTTTGCTTGATCCAAAAAAAAATGTAATCCATTTATCTCCCTTGTATGTGAGCTCTCTTTCTCACGCTCCCTCTCCGGCATGGAACCCTGATTCGCTGATAACCGTGATCAACATGGTAGG
This sequence comes from Bufo bufo, assembly GCF_905171765.1. Lineage (NCBI taxonomy): Eukaryota > Metazoa > Chordata > Amphibia > Anura > Bufonidae > Bufo > Bufo bufo. Next base: position 814,674,103 of record NC_053390.1, read on the forward strand.
CTCAGAAAAGAACATGGAAAGTTGATAGAGAAGCTATCCAAATGGATGGTGGACGTCACAGGGACGTGCGATCAGACAGAAGTTAGCTAGAGTCAACAAAGCGGCAACAGGGCCTCTCCTGGCTAACGTTTACAAATCATAAATATCACAGTGACATTCCCTATAATTTTTTATTAATCATTCCAATAACAGGGCATCTTAAGAATCCTGTATTGTTATTTATCGTCACTACCTCCCCGAGTCGGGAGTGGGTAATTGCCACGCGCCCCCTCCTTAACCCCTTAAGGACGCAGGGCGTACAGGTACGCCCTATTTCCCGAGTCCTTAAGACCCAGGGCGTACCGGTACATCCTAACTTTAAATCGCGATTCCGGCGCCGCGGGGGTTAATCGGAACGGGATGCCGGCTGAAATCATTCAGACTGCATCCTGTCACAACGCCAGGGGGGTCATGTGACGCCCCCGTATCGGAGATCGCCGCAAAAGGCAGGTCAATTCAGACCTGCGGATTGCTGCGCTTTCTGTAGTTTCTGATACCCGCGGTCCCTGACCGCGGGGATCAGAAACTTTAGTGTCCCTAAAATATAGATTTTGCACCCCCCCCTGCACCCCTGCATGATTTTTTGCCGGCGGGTGGTGCAGGGGGGGGAAGTTGTGGGCGGTGGGGGCGGTGCGGGAGGCGGGCGGTGCGGCAGGCGGGATCGCGATCCCCCGCCCGCCTCCTTTTGAAAATTCGTTGGTGGCCAGTGGGTATACCAGGGTGTCAGCACATTGCTGACACCCTGGTATAAACGGCTGACATCTGTGCAGATGTCAGCCGTTTAACCCTTTCCATACCGCGGTCCGTATGGACCGCTGTATGGAAAAAGTTAACAGTAAGAGGGAGCTCCCTCCCTCTCCCATCGGGGGGCTGCTGTGCCTTTGCAGCCCCCCGATGGAGAGGGAGAGAGCCCCCAGACAGCCCCCAGACAGCTCCCCTCCTTACCCTTCCCCGTCTGCGAAGTTCTGACCACTACTGAGCAGACGGGGAAGGTTCCCATGGCAACAGGACGCCTTCTCAGGCATCCTGCTGTCCATGGTGCTGAACAGATCTGTGCTAAAGGCAGAGATCTGTTCAGACAAAGTGTAAGTAAAATACAGTACAAAACACTATATAGTGTACTGTACTGTATTATACAGACATCAGACCCACTGGATCTTCAAGAACCAAGTGGGTCTGGGTAAAAAAAAAAAGTTAAAAAAAAGTAAAAATCAAAAAATACATTTATCACTGATTAAAAATGAAAAAAAAAAAAAATTCCCTACACATGTTTGGTATCGCCGCGTCCGTAACGACCTGATGTATAAAACGGTCATGTTACTTTCTTCGCATGGTGAACGCCATAAAAATAAAAAAATATAAACTATTAGGAAATTGAAATTTTGCCCACCTTTCTTCCCAAAAAAGGTAATAAAAGTGATCAAAAAAGTTGCATGTACGCCAAAATAGTACCAATCAAACCGTCATCTCATCCCGCAAAAATCATACCCTACCCAAGATAATTGCCCAAAAACTGAAAAAACTATGGCTCTTAGACTATGGAAACACTAAAACATGATTTATTTTTTTCAAAAATGAAATCATTGTGTAAAACTTAAATTAATTAAAAAAAAGTATACATATTTAGGTATCTCCGCGTCCGTATCGACCGGCTCTATAAAAATATCACATGACCTAACCCCTCAGGTGACCACCGTAAAAAAAAAAAAAAAAAACGGTGTACAAAAAGCCATTTTTTGTCATCTTACGTCACAAAAAGTGTAATAGCAAGCGATCAAAAAGTCAAATGCACCCCAAAATAGTGCCAATCAAACCGTCATCTCATCCCGCAAAAAATGAGACCCTACTTAAGATAATCGCCCAAAAGCTGAAAAAACTATGGCTCTTAGACTATGGAGACACTAAAACATTTTTTTTGTTTTAAAAATGAAATCATTGTGTAAAACTTACATAAATAAAAAAAAATTGTATATATATTAGGTATTGCCGCGTCCATGACAACCTGCTCTATAAAATTACCACATGATCTAACCTATCAGATGAATGTTGTAAATAACAAGAAAAAAAAAACGTGCCAAAAAATCTATTTCTTGTTACCTTGCCGCACAAAAAAAGTGTAATATAGAGCAACCAAAAATCATATGTACCCTAAACTAGTACCAACAAAACTGCCACCCTATCCCGTAGTTTCTAAAATGGGGTCACTTTTTGGAGTTTCTACTCTAGGGGTGCATCAGGGGGGCTTCAAATGGGACATGGTGTCAAAAAAACCAGTCCAGCAAAATCTGCCTTCCAAAAACCGTATGGCATTCCTTTCCTTCTGCGCCCTGCCGTGTGCCCGTACAGCAGTTTACAACCACATATGGGGTGTTTCTGTAAACTACAGAATAAGGGCCATAAATATTGAGTTTTGTTTGGCTGTTAACCCTTGCTTTGTAACAGGAAAAAAATATTAAAATGGAAAATCTGCCATAAAAGTGAAATTTTGAAATTGTATCTCTATTTTCCATTAAATCCTGTGCAACACCTAAAGGGTTAACCAAGTTTGTAAAATCAGTTTTGAATACCTTGAGGGTGTAGTTTCTTAGATGGGGTCACTTTTATGGAGTTTCTACTCTAGGGGTGCATCAGGGGGGCTTCAAATGGGACATGGTGTCAAAAAACCAGTCCAGCAAAATCTGGCTATCAAAAACCATACGGCGCACCTTTCCCTCTACGCCCTACTGTGTGCCCGTACAGTAGTTTACGGCCACATATGGGGTGTTTCTGTAAATGGCAGAGTCAGGGAAATAAAGATACAGTCTTGTTTGGCTGTTAACCTTTGCTTTGTTAGTGGAAAAAATGGGTTAAATTGGAAAATTAGGCAAAAAAATGAAATTCTCAAATGTCATCCCCATTTGCCAATAACTCTTGTGCAACACCTAAAGGGTTAACAAGTTTGTAAAATCAGTTTTGAATACCTTGAGGGGTGTAGTTTATAGAATGGGGTCATTTTTGGGCGGTTTCGATTATGTAAGCCTCGCAAAGTGACTTCAGACCTGTAGTGGTCCCTAAAAATTGTTTTTTTGTATATTTCTGAAAAATTTCAAGATTTGCTTCTAAACTTCTAAGCCTTGTAACATCCCCAAAAAATAAAATATCATTCCAAAATGCTACAAACATGAAGTAGACATATGGGGAATGTAAAGTCATCACAATTTTTGGGGTATTACTATGTATTACAGAAGTAGAGAAACTGAAACTTTGAAATTTGCAAATTTTTAAAAAATTTTTGTAAATATGGTATTTTTTTGTGCAAAACAATTTACTTTTTTGACCCAATTTTAGCAGTGTCATGAAGTACAATATGTGACGAAAAAACAATCTCAGAACGGCCTGGGTAAGTCAAAGCGTTTTAAAGTTATCAGCACTTAAAGTGACACTGGTCAGATTTGCAAAAAATGGCCAAGTCCTTAAGGTGAAATAGGGCTGAGTCCTTAAGGGGTTAACTTGGAAGCTTATGCTTCAATACTTTGTCCCATACTTCCACTCGATTACATTTAATTTCATCCATTGACCTCCCTTGAATTTAGTATCCCTTTCTCACGCTTCCTCTCCGGCCTAGAACCCTGATTCCCCCCGCCACCCGTGATCACCATGGTAGGCGCATAAAAGAACATCGAAAGTTGATAGAGCAGATATCAAATTGGATCGTGAACATCACGGGGACGTGCGACATGGTGGGAAAGTAAGTGTGCACACGCTTACACGAACTGACTGACAGGGGTCAGCCCCTTCAACTTCTGGGTCTCCAAATTGGACACATGGCCTGAGCTTGCCCTTTACCCCTTGAATGTGCTGGCCTGCCCTGCAGCCAGTGTATTGTCTGAACGTGTGTTTTAGCATGATTGGAGGGGGTTATCACAGGTTATATTTTCCAATGTTTTGGGGTGTACCCTAATTTAAAAAAAATAAAAATAAATTTAAAACCAAAAAGCAGTGTAGGCTACCTCCTCCTCCTCCACCGCCGCTTCCACATACACCACCACATCCACTGCCTCCTCAACCTCCTACTCCATATGGACCTCGCCCTTCTAGATAAAGATTATTATTTTTTATTTTACCGATTTTATGTTATTTAAAGTCATTTCCCTATCCACACTTGTCTGAAGAGCACTTGCCATGCTCTTAACAACATTTTGATGCCATTTGCATCCCTCTAGCCCTTTCCTTGACATTTTTACAGCCATTTTAGTGCTCAAAAGTTTAGGTCCCCATTGACTTCAATGGGGTTCGGGGTACAAGTTCTGGTCAAGTTCGGGTCCCGAACTCAAACTTTTTTGTGAAGTACGGCCGAACCCGTCGAACCCGAACATCCAGGTGTCCGCTCAACTCTAGTTTTCCTGCAATTGCAATGAAGAGGAGGAGCAGGAAGAATGCACCCCTGTTTCCAATGCACAGTGTCAGACTCAGAGTTTAGATCCAGATCATACTGTTGTCATACATATCAGCAGTGAGGGAGAACTCTGGACTGCTGCTCCAACTAGTACTACTAGCTACTTCTGCTTGCTCTACTACCTACATTATGACTCTGACATTGTATGAATACACATATGTATTTCATTTTACAGTCTGCCATTTACCAGGCATTTTTAGTGTCCTATAAAAGAAAGTCGCAGGTTTGTCCCACTGATAATTAAATGGTACTAGCAAGTTACAAATGTTTTTTCTGTAACTTAAGGACAGAGGCACAATTCAAAGGCCTTCCCCTTTTTGTAACACACTGCACACTGGTATGGATAGTTTACAATGGCAATACAGGGAGTGCAGAATTATTAGGCAAGTTGTATTTTGAGGATTAATTTTATTATTGAACAACAACCATGTTCTCAATGAACCCAAAAAAACTCATTAATATCAAAGATGAATATTTTTGGAAGTAGTTTTTAGTTTGTTTTTAGTTTTAGCTATTTAGGGGGATATCTGTGTGTGCAGTTGACTATTACTGTGCATAATTATTAGGCAACTTAACAAAAAACAAATATATACCCATTTCAATTATTTATTTTTACCAGTGAAACCAATATAACATCTCAACATTCACAAATATACATTTATGACATTCAAAAACAAAACAAAAACAAATCAGTGACCAATATAGCCACCTTTCTTTGCAAGGACACTCAAAAGCCTGCCATCCATGGATTCTGTCAGTGTTTTGATCTGTTAACCATCAACATTGCGTGCAGCAGCAACCACAGCCTCCCAGACACTGTTCAGAGAGGTGTACTGTTTTCCCTCCTTGTAAATCTCACATTTGATGATGGACCACAGGTTCTCAATGGGGTTCAGATCAGGTGAACAAGGAGGCCATGTCATTAGATTTTCTTCTTTTATACCCTTTCTTGCCAGCCACGCTGTGGAGTACTTGGACGCGTGTGATGGAGCATTGTCCTGCATGAAAATCATGTTTTTTCTTGAAGGATGCAGACTTCTTCCTGTACCACTGCTTGAAGAAGTTGTCTTACAGAAACTGGCAGTAGGCCTGGGAGTTGAGCTTGACTCCATCCTCAACCCGAAAAGGCCCCACAAGCTCATCTTTGATGATACCAGCCCAAACCAGTACTCCACCTTGCTGGCGTCTGAGTCGGACTGGAGCTCTCTGCCCTTTACCCATCCTGCCACGGGCCCATCCATCTGGCCCATCATTTCATCAGTCCATAAAACCTTAGAAAAATCAGTCTTTGAGATATTTCTTGGCCCAGTCTTGACGTTTCAGCTTGTGTGTCTTGTTCAGTGGTGGTCGTCTTTCAGCC